>NC_138533.1:27568952-27866452 GCF_964234715.1 Podarcis melisellensis | reverse complement strand
AGTGAGTAGTTGCTTAGGCATTGTTTAGCGATTATCTGTTCCCACTTGGAGGTAGGAACAGAACTGACAATCACACCTGCGCGGAAGTCAGTAAGGGTGAGCCATTTTGAGGAGAGAAAAAGCTGGGCGCCAGGCTCACACCTCTCCCCAAATGCTCCCAGGGGCTCTTGAGTGGCCCTAGCCCTTTGTAAGGGATACGGACGAAAGCATGGCAGCAGCAGCATTGGAGGGCCAGGCACAGCCAGCCTCATTCCCTCTACCAACCAAAAAATAAACCAATGCCTAAGCGCAACTTACAAGTTGTGATGATTTGCTACGCAGTAGGCAAAATCCAAATGGCACCAGCCAATCAGCCAAATGGTAAAATTCCTACCAGGCCCCTGCTCCAAAGCAAACAACCCCATGACAGGCATAGCAAGGTCAGCGCAAAGAAACCCTAAATAAAGGGAGGGTTGGCGGGTAATCCGATGCACGCAGCGAAAAGAAGAAGCTCAACGCTGCGCACAGGGACCTATATAGCACCCCCATCAATCAAATAAAATTGCAACAATCAATTTTCCCCAGCAACATTGGAGGTGCCCATTCAAATCCGTGGCCATCCAAACTAAACCACCCAGCAACAGGGGATGTCATGGGTGCTCCCACCGCAACACGTGCTCTCCATGAAGGAGAACCCGCTTTCTCGTTTCCCTTCCTCACACCCCAGTGAGAGAGCCAGTGTGGTGTAGTGGTTAAGAGCCGGGGACTTGTAATCTGGTGAACCGGGTTCGATTCCCCGCTCCTCCACATGCAGCTGCTGGGTGACCTTGGGCTAGTCTAGTCACACTTCTCTGAAGTCTCTCAGCCCCACTCACCTCACAGAGTGTTTGTTGTGGGGGAGGAAGGGAAAGGAGAATGTGAGCCGCTTTGAGACTCCTTTGGGTAGTGGTAAAGCGGGATATCAAATCCAAACCCCAATTCTCTGTTTCTGTTTCTCTGCTTAGAGGATTATGTCGAGTTGGCCTCCACGTTTTCTCTGAGCAACCTCCTCCCCAACATGGCATTACTCTCCAAATATTATCGCTACAAGGGCTCCCTCACCACCCCAAACTGCGAAGAAGTGGTGCAATGGACTGTGTTCGAAGAGAACATCCCAATCAGCAAGCCACAGGTGAGAAAAACAGACATTTCTATGTCTCTGTGTTGTTGTTCTTGTTTCTCCTTTTAGCCGAAAAAGGCTGTGGCTTTTGAAAAACAAAAATGGCTCCCAATCTAAAATGACACAAGAAGAGCATGACGCTTCAGGTTACAGACTCCACTAACCCAGAAATAGTACCTCAGGTTAAGAACTTTGCTTCAGCATGAGAACAGAAATCATGCTCTGGCGATGCGGCGGCAGCAGGAGGTCCCATTAGCTAAAGTAGTGCTTCAGGTTAAGAACTGTTTCAGGTTAAGAACGGACCTCCAGAACGAATTAAGTTCTTAACCTGAGGTACCACTGTATAGTTAGCAGAGTAAAAACCTAAACACATTGCAGGATTCCCCCAAAATAGTCCAGAGGCAATTAATATTTCATCCAGCAGAGCTTTATTTCTACTGAAGGCAAATGAGCATAATGGTCACAAATCCATTACATTCAGGACTGGCACAGTCCATAAGAACTCCAGTTGCAGCAGACTTAACGTAAACTTACAATAACTTATAAAAAGTCTAAACCTTAACACTAAGCAAGCTATGTACAGAACAGCACATCAGAAGGAAGAGAGATAGAAAGAGAAAGTGAAACTGAGGCTCCTTCTGGCCTTTTTATTATTGCCAGCATGACCTTGATGGAAGAGATAAGAGAACCAGTTTAAGCCAGCTGTACTCAGCTTCTCTGAAGGAATAACCCAAACATCACGATTCTTCTGCTTGTTTCTTTCACACAGAGAAGCCTCCAGAACCTTCTTGAATTATGGTAATTAGAGTAGGAAAGATCTCTACACATCAGATCAACGCTTTCTGCACTAAGAAATGCAAACTGACACTTTCCACTTTCAGCGTCATATGACAAACGGTTTATAAATCTTTCTAAATGAATACAGTGGTACCTCGGGTTAAGTACTTAATTCGTTCCAGAGGTCCGTTCTTAACCTGAAACTGTTCTTAACCTGAAGCACCACTTTAGCTAATGGGGCCTCCTGCTGCCGCTGCACCACCGGAGCACAATTTCTGTTCTTATCCTAAAGCAAAGTTCTTAACCTGAAGCACTATTTCTGGGTTAGTGGAGTATGTAACCTGAAGTGTATGTAACCTGAAGTGCATGTAACCTGCAGCGTATGTAACCAGAGGTACTACTGTACATGCCAGCACCTAGCCCCTAGTAACTGCTAAACCATTCTCTCATTCCTCTATTTAGCTGAATGCATTTGTCAACACCCTTTACTACAAAAGCGCTGGAACGACTTCCCTGAAAATGACCAACAACTTCCGCCCACCGCAGCCTCTTCATGGTCGCAAAGTCTACGCTTCCAGAGACGCCACCGTTAGCCGTGGCTCCCCGCTGGCTGTCAATCATCTCTTCCCTCTGCTTTTGGCTGTTTTGATTGGCCAGCTTTCTGGCACCTCCTAGGTGTCTCTATCGAGATCAATAATTATGATGGGTGATGGCTTCGTGGCATCTTCATATCCATGCATCTTCACTGTGATCCTTTTCTAGCCGCTGATCTGAACGCTGAACGAGTTGGAACAAAACTGGCAACGAGAAAAGAACGCAACATCTGACGATTGTATTTTGCTTATTTTTTGGGGAGAAGGTGCTTTCATCCTGTTAACAGACTGGCTCAAAATCCTGAGGAGGCCTCCAGAAATCCCGTTGGCATTGCTGAGGAATTAGTGGCAAACTGGTGTTACTTAGCAAAAAAAAAAGTGTGCTGAATCAAAAAATGTAAGGTGCCAAATTTTCTGATGCCTGAAGGCAGCCTTGTTAATCTTTCGGCATTTTCCTGCAAAGGTGGCCTGTTTATGTTGCGTGGTGAGTTCCTGCCCTTCCCCAGTGGAAATAAAGACACATGACACAAATATTAAGGTTAATGGGCTAATTAAGGCCACAACTTTATTGGTTACAGGTGATGAGCGGTATTGGCTTAGGTATTGGTCCTAACTAAATATATCTGGCTTCAGCCAGTCTGCTTGAAGTTAGATCAACTAGGAACTCCCCCTGGGTCACCGCTCGGGGGCGTGCCTTAGGCCCTCACCTCCATAGGCTTTGGACAGGGCCATGCCCCCCGGAATCCTTTATTGGACTACCCTTCAATATGCGGGGCAGGTGATGGCTTTTCCTCCCCTCTTCCATCTATATAACAATACCAATGCCTAACCGCCAATACCAAGAAAGTTGTGATGATTTGCTGTGAGGTAAGCGAAAAACCAAGTGGCTGGTGCCAATTTGCTGTGGGAAAAATTCCTACCAGGCTCCTCAATGGCGACCAACCAAGGTCCATAGCAAGGTCAAGGACGAAAACCTTAAAGGGCAGGAGGGTGGGAAACAGGAGCAGCTGGAGGAAGCAAAAGAGGGAGATCCCCGGCCGTGCCTGTGTTAAATAGGGCAGGCCACGCCCCCCGAGCTAGCCGATTGGCTGTCCAGGGGGTGACGTGGCCAGGGATTCCCTCAATCGCACGGAGGCTGAGCGCCAGCCACTGCACACATCGTAGGGGCGTGAAGCCCGCAACACCACCTCCTTTGCAGGGCGGAAGTGGCTTTATCACAAAAGTTGTAACCTACACAATTATCAAAATTTTCTGATCTACCCTCCAGAAAGCACATGGTGCTTCACACAGATCAATAGTACTAGGCTGAATATATAGAGGCAACTTATGTATATAGCAAGGTGATTTTTTAGGGTTCAAAAAATTCTAATTAAACTTTAGTCCTGCCCTTGAATTGCTTCGGGGACAGAACTGGACCAGGTCAGCTATTCCCTGTGTGGAGCCCCACCGTTAAGATGCTGCAGCCAACTTGTTTTTAGATGATCTCACTTCAGCAAAAGTTCCAGCTGCCACAGTGTCCTTGTCATTTGGTGCCTTTGCCATTACCCGAGTTGCTAGACATTTTGTGGGGTCTGCCTTGCTGCCAGCTAATGTCATGTAATCCTTGCGAAGGTAGCTGCAGAATATTCAAGATGGCATTAAAAACACACAACTTGATAGGTTTGATTGACCACTTGCAGAAACCAAAAACGGCAATATTGGTGGCCATTTTCCAAGATGGCGGCCAAGTGCCTAAGCAACAAAAAATTAGCATCCTTGATATTTAAATTCAGCACACTTCCCTCCCGTACAGAAATAGCATCACTTGCACCTAATTTCCCCCCTGTCTGTTGTTAGTCTTGGAAAAGTAATCTAGCCCAGACTTGGATCTTCAGATGTTGCTGGACTAGAACTCCCATTATCCCTAGCTGGGAGGCGCCATTATTATAAGATGATGGGGGTTTAATCTAGCAGCATCCAGTAACTCAAAGGGGAAAGGCTGGCCTAGCCTATAAGACACACACCTCAATCTACAAGTTGTGTATAGTTGCATTGAAATGGATAGCGTAACCCCACAATTGACTTACCAAGTTGGGGGCAGCCTTGGGAATACAATTATGCCAAACTTTCAACTTTGCCAGATGTCGTGATCTGCTTTGGGGAAGAGGGAACATAACGCACAATGTGAAACAAAAGCTGAAACGATGTAAACTGAAATTATAATGAATAAATCCAGAGTTCTTAGTTTTTCCATGATGGGAGGCCTCTGTCCCATTCATTCCCCATCCAAAATATTAAATATCTGCTTCACTGTCTGTCTCGGGCAGCCCCTTCCTGTTGAGTTTGTGGAAGAAGTCCTTGTTAGATACATTCACACTTCCATCGTAAACGTGCAAGCCATGAAATGCACATGCATGAACAATAAGGCAACAAACAATTAAGAACACAGTGTTGTACCCACCACAATCTCCAAGGAGCGAAAGATGCCATGGTGCTGGGGTGATTTCCCAGGGTTCAGTTTTGTTATAAGAAAAAACTGCTCCTTTTCCCTTATGGGGTATTCCAGAGCCCACATAGTCCTTAAGTGGGTTCCCTATCGGTAGGAGAAATAACAGAGGCCAACCAGAGTATATTGAGAAGCAAAGCAGCTAGTAAGCCTGATCTTTATTCAAGGAACTGTTGCAACAGGGTCCCCACTCACCACACGCAGGAGGGAGGAGAGCCCTGAACAATGGTGCACAAGCCCTTATATAGACTTTTGAAACTGCTCACCTTGTAGCCCCAGACCACCCCCAAAACATCATACATCCATCACAGAAGGAGGCGGTCTACAGCAGAAATCCTGTTTGCCAGGCTACCTGATAATGGTCCCTGACTGTATTACCTGGGCAGCCTGCCCAGCCATTCTTCTGTAAAGGTTAATAATACTTAAGTTCCTGAATCCAGGTCACAGGCTCACCCTATCCATACACAAATACGCCCTTAAGAAAGGATTTGCAAGTGAAAAGAAATTGGGAAGGCTTTCCCCATTTGCCTCCCTTACTGCAGAGGAATATTTGAGGTCATTGGGAGAGTCAAAATGGCTCCAGGATTGCTCTCCCATACTATTTCAGACACATGGTTCATATATTTAGACATGTGCGCATTTATGAATATTTATTAAATATTTGAGACCTTAAAATTCTTATAACAGTTTCCTTGGAGGGACATAGCTGTCAACTTTCAGATTTGAAAATAAGGGATCAGCAGCCTCGCCTGTCCCGGGGACAGTCTACGGGATATCTAACAATCCGGGATAGCAGCGGGAAGCAGCAGGAAACGGCACTGGAATAAGTGAATTTCCCGCAAAAAAGGGAAGGTTGACAGCTATGTGGAGGGAAGGTCAGTGGAGACTGGTGTCTTGAGGACATATGCCCTAGGGAGCAGCTGAGCCACTGTGTTTTGCGCTAGCGCCAGCCTCAAGTTGCAAGTCCTATTTCATCAGGACGGCCAGTATGCTATGAGCCCAGGGAGGGTGGGCGAGTGGGTGGACAGAGAAGAACTTCTATCCCTATCCCAGGACAGTAGCTCACCTGGTAAAACCTTCAAGATCAGGAGACCTGTCTCAGTCATGTATTGGTATCTGCACATTTGCACCCACCCACAAGTCTCAGCTCAGTGGTTGTCAGGCGTCAGAGGATCCAACCCCCACAGTAGGTTGCCAGGAACAGAGAAGACACAGAAAGTTCTTACCAGCTGCTTTTTATTCAATATTCACAAAGAGAGGCTTAGAAATGCAGCCTCTGGGAGTAATGGTGTTGCTTCGAGTGAGTCTCCACCTCCTCCCTCTCTCCCTTCATGTGTCATCACCATGGGTGCTAAGATGTGCCCTCTGCCTCTGAGCTCTGTAATAAACGAAAATCTGCCCTTATGGGGGACACGAGAGCCCTTACAGAGTCCTTTGTAGGTTCTCCATCGGTCGGAGATAAGAACAGAGGCCAACCAGAGAATATTGAGAAGCAAAGCAGCTAGTAAGCCTGATCTTTATTGAACTGTTGCAACAGGGTCCCCACTCAACACACGCAGGAGGGAGGAGGAACCCAGAACCCAGGTGTGCCTGCCCTTATATATACATTTTAAATTCCCTGCCCTGGAGTCCAGGACCACCCCCAGAAACAGCATACCTACATCACAGAAAGGGCGGCTAAAGCAGAAATCTGAGTGTGTTGTTTACCTCCTGTTTGGCAAGTTACCTGTTAATGCTTACTTGATTGGATACCCTGGGGAGCCTGGCCAGTCTTTTGTAATGATAAACACTTAGTTCCTGAGCCAAGTCACAGGCTCACCCTATTCATACGCAGACATACCCTTAAGACAGGATTTGTGAAGGAAAATACATTTGACTTTGCAGAGAAAACACCTGGTCAGTTTGGGAGTCAAAATGGCTTCATGGCTGTTCTCCTGTGCAGCTTCAGACATGTGGTTTATATATTTATGTACGTGTTTGCTTGGTACATTTGTGAACCTTTATTATATACATAAGACCTTAATTTTTTTATTTCAGCTCTCTGCTCTCCTACTTTCAATGCCTGCCGGGTTCTGGGGTGTGTGGCGCGTGGGCGGAGTCTGGAATGCTTTCTAAAGACACTGTGTCTGTCAGCTGTCCCCCCCCCCCTCCGGTGCATTTTCTTCCTCCTCTCCCATTATTTCTCAGCTCTTCCCCTCATCTGCCTCTGAGCTGTGACCTCCCTCAAACTCCTGCTGTAATTCTGAACTGTCTTCTTCTCTGCCCAGTCCTTGACAGTGGTAGAGAGTTGGTTTTAGATGCAAAAGGTCCCAGATTCAATCCCCAGCCTCTCTAGGCAGGGCTGGGAGATGTGATAGGAATTTTATGGTCTTAGATATATGTTAAATGTTCATAAGTGTACCAACCAAGCACATACATAGATCAGCACAAGAAGACCGACCTGGAACCATTTTGATTCCCAAACTGTCCCAAACTGACCAAATGTTTTCTCTGCAAGGTCAAAGGAAAATGGAAAAGCCTCTCCATTGTCTTTTCCTTCACAAATCCTGTCTTAAGGGTATGTCTGTGTTTGAATAGGGTGTGAGCCTGTGATCTGGTCCAGGAACTAAGTATTTATCATTACAAAAGACTGGCCAGGCTCCCCAGGAAATCCAATCAAGTAACCTGCCAGACAGGAGATAAACAACGACAGGAGAAAAACAACATTCAAATTTCTGTTTTAGACCGCCTTTTCTGTGATGTAGGTGTGATGTATCTGAGGGGTGGTCTTAGGTTACACCCCTTCTGTGATGTATGTATGATGTTTCTGGGGGTGGTCTTGATCTACAGGGTGGGAATTTCAAAAGTCTTTTTATGGCCTTGCATGCCATTTTTCTGGGTTCCTCCTCTCTCCTGCGGGTGAGGGGAGCACCCTGTTGCAACAGTTCAATAAAGATCAAGCTGCTTTGCTTCTCAATATTCTCTGGTTGGCCTCTGTTATTCTCTCCTACTAATAGGGAACCCACTTAAGGACTCTATGTGGGCTCTTGGATACACCATAAGGGAAAAGGGCAATTTTTTGTTTACCACAGAGGGGACCCCGTCTGAATTATTGGAGAGCCACTGCAAGTCTGTGTCGACAACCCTGAGCTGTTTGGACTTGGTATCTGGCAGTGTCCTATGTTCCTACGTCCTTATTCTGCTCCTGCCTGGAGGAAGTTCTGCTCTGTCAAGTCAAGCAATGATCAATGGATGGTCCTTTAGAAGGAACTAATTATAGGCTGAGAGCGACTGAAATACGATGCGAGCAGAGCTGTGAAAAATAGATGGAGCTGCCACGTTAGCTTGTCACCCCCGTTCCACTCCATAATTTGCCCCAGGTTAGAATGGGGAGTTACAGGGAAGAGGATCGATCAAGTCTTTCCCATAGAGTTGGTAATCGGAGCAGGGAAGCAAAATAAGGATGGGAGTGAGCAAAAGGGCCTGATCCCAGCACTCTTTAGGGCCTCTGCAGGGGTCATTTTTATTGCATGTATGCCAACACCTCGTGCTCCTTGGAGGAAACAGATAAATATGAAAGTACCAAACAGGAGAGAGAGAGGGGGGGGGGCAGGCTATGGAATGTCATCCTATCAAATAGTAATAATAATATGATATAAGTTTTAAAAACTGCTCCTTTTTCCTTATGGGGTACCCAAGAGCCTACAGAGTCCTTTTGCAGGTTCTCTATCGGTAGGAGAAAATAACAGAGACCAACCAGAGAATATTGAGAAGCAAAGCAGCTAGTAAGCCTGATCTTTATTAACTGTTGCAACAGGGTGCTCACAATCACATGCAAGGAAAGAGGAGAACCCAGAGCCATGCGTGCAAGCCCTACGGTAAAATTTGGGTGCGAGGCTGCTCTGCCACCCAGCTCGTCGGACTAAGTCCGTGGGTCCCTGCAGAGGAAAATGAGCTCAGCCGGAGACAGGAGCAAGCTGCAGAAGATCCAAGTTTATTGCGCAACAGGTTCAAGGCGAGATTGAACCGCAAGAAAGGGGTGACATGAACTTTTGAAACTTCCCTCCATGTCCCAGAATACAGTGCAAAATACATCCCAGTTACATCATGAATACATTAAGAAGAGGTTGGGTTACACAGATTACATCATGAATACATTAAGAAGAGGTTGGGTTACACAAGATTAACATATGGAGGAGGGAGGGGGGAATATGCAGAGCTGGAGATATGCGCAGATAAGCACATCCTGCGTACCGGTGATGAGAAGACAATGGTCCATGTACTGGCATTGCCCAGAGGAAAGGTTTGGGAGAGTGATTTGACAGGATTAGGGTCTTGACACCTTGCTTGAGGGGTTATGGAGGACAGGGGAGGTGTCATGAAGTCCTAGAGAAATTGAGCAAATTGGCACGTTGATTTTCTATGAATTTTATAGATTTTAGTCCCTTTTGACATTGACAATTGGAAATAAATGGATATATTGTAGCGAAGAAGGTGAAGAAGACATACCCCCCTTCCGTATCACCTTATATAGACATTTTAAATTGCCCGCCCTCGAGTCCAAGACCACCCCCCAGATACATCATACATACATCACAGAAGGGGTGTAGCCCAAGACCACCCCCCAGATACATCATACCTACATCACAGAAAAGGCGGTCTACAACAGAAATCTGAGAGCGTTTTTTATCTCATGTGTGGCAAGTTACCTGATTGTATTTTCTGGGTTTGGGCCACTCTTTTGTTATTATAACTACTTAATTCCTGAATCTAGGTCACAGGTCACAGGCTCACACCCTGTTCATATCTTGAATGTGCCCCTAAGACAGGATTTGTGAGATAATGGGGAGGTTTCCCACTTTGACCCTGCAGAGAAATATTTGAGGTCAATTTGTTCAGGACCTAATCTGTGGGGTTTCAGACATGTGGTTTATATATACAGTTATGAACATGTAATTTTTTTATATATAACCTTAAAGGAAAAGCGGACCATTCCAGGATCAAATCAGAAACTGGGGCGGCTTCTGTAAATCCAGGACTGCCCCTGGAAAATAGGGACACTGGGAGGGTCTGAAAGGGTCTCTGGGACATGGAACAGCACCACTCTGCATTGCAACATTTTGCTGCGAATCCCATTGGTAACAATCCACTTTCCTTTCCAATTTGCACCACTGGAAGTTTGCATTATTTACTTTCCCTAGGCCTGCTGCATAGATTTTGCTCCACTCCTCTCCCAGGGCTTTTAGCACGACTCTGCCATTCCCACCAATTTAAATTTCAAAGGAGCTCTGAGGAGGAAAATCCCATTGAGAAAAGCGGACAGAACAGGCAAACCTCCAACCCCCCCTCCCATCATTTGTCAGGAAAGCAGAAACCCAAGGAAATTGAGCTCTTCTTCAAATAGCAAACCTGTTAAGGAGACACTGAAATTCCCCCCTTTTGTTCTCCCTAATTGCAGGTTTAAATTTAGCACCGACAAAGAAAGTTCTCCTGTTCCAAAATTAGCTTTGAGAAGAGGCCAGCTGGATCTCAGCGTGAATAAAAGGAAAACAAAACACCTACATGCTTCTCGCAAATTTGACTTTTGCTGTGTGTGGTTGTTTTGATTTTTAACAAAATCTTTGGCCTATTAGCCTTGATTCTAATTTCAGCAGCCTACCAAGAGTGGGTGAGATTGGGCCTGGGAGAATAATAGGGATTACGTATTTAACCATTCTGAAGTTTAACAATCAACCCCTTTTCCCAGGGGATTTTGGGAATTGTAGCTCTCAGAAGAGAATAAGGGGGTCTCCTAACAACTCTCATCACCCTTAACAAAGGGTCCCTTCTGCTAAAAATATGTACAGTTCTGCTATTTAAATGAGGAATTATAATTAGGGATTACGTCTCGATTTAAATATATTTTCTGCTTTTGTGCTTTAAACTGCTTTTGATAACCTTATATGTAAATTTGCCTTGAATTAACCATAAGGTGGCAAGGCAACTTAAGGATAGGCAGATCCCAACCACCAGAGCCGGACACATGCCCCATCTGCACTATATGTTTAAAGCAGTTTCATACCACTTTAAATAGTCATAGCTTCCTCCAAAGAAATCTGGGAACTGTGCTTTGTTCAGGGCTCTGAGAGTTGGTGAGGAACCGCTATTCCCTGAACAAAGACCCAGAGGGGTTGAACAATTAATCCTCTACCTATGGAACTTTGGGAATTGTGAAACAAGCGGACACTGGTGGTAAAGACCCATTCATGCACCTGGGACAGCCTGTTGGAGCAAAAATATCTTCAGGTGTTTCTGGGATGTGCTGGTAGGGGGTCACCTGTTAGATCTTAGAGACGTGGGTGGCACTGTGGTCTAAACCACTGAGCCTCATGGGCTTGCCGATCGGAAGGTTGACGGTTTGAATTCCTGCAATGGGGTGAGCTCCTATCCCAGCTCCTGCCAACCTAGCAGTTCGAAAGCATGCCAGTGCAAGTAGATAAATAGGTACCACTGCAGCGGGAAGGTAAACAGTGTTTCTGTGAGCTCTGGTTTCCGTCACAGTGTCCCGTTGCACTAGAAGTTGTTTAGTCATGCTGGCCGCATGACCCGGAAAGCTGTCTGCGGACAAACGCCAGCTCCCTTGGCCTGAAAGCGAGATGAGTGCCGCAACCCCACAGTCACCTTTGACTGGCCTTAACCGTCCAGGGGTCCTTGACCTTTACCTTTTTTACCTGTTAGATCTTGAAAGGCATGCTGTTTCACAGAATAGTTGGTTCTGATGAGGCATCAGCAAAGTTTGGGCTTGGGAGGGGGGAAGATGATCTGTGGGGTGTGAGGGAGACAGGGTTGACTGTGTTTATTTGTGTCAGAGTTTGTAAATTGCCAGTTTAACAATCAGTACGGTTCACAACGATCCCAAGCATCCCCTTCATTGCGGGAACACAACAGCTCAATTACACTCGAAGCCATCGAATGAACGTCTGTCACTCTGTCGATCCCAGCAGCTTCCCGGCGAAATGATTGAAGTGGCATCGTTACGAGATTGACTGTACAGAAAAATAAGCAGCAGGAGATAACTGTGTCTTCTCTGACGACTGGAGGGGATGTTTTGTCCCAATGCGTCAGATCTTAACCAACTGATGAAGTCTTTGATTCTTTCAGGAAGGAAAATTTGAAGAAGAGTTTGGATTTGATATCCCGCTTTATCACTACCCAAAGGAGTCTCAAAGCAGCTAACATTCTTCTTTCCCTTCCTCCTCCACAACAAACATTCTGTGAGGAGAGTGGGGCTGAGAGACTTCAGAGAAGTGTGACTAGCCCAAGGTCACCCAGCAGCTGCATGTGGAGGAGTGGGGAAGCGAACCCGGTTCCCCAGATTACGAGTCTACCACTCTTAACCACTACATCACACTGAAAGTTGAGAGCACACTGTTTTGTCAATGTTAAGAAGCTCTCTGAGCAGTTCGTGCTCTATATATTTGCACACTCAAAGGAGAATTCTGAAAGAAATGTTTACAGGGGTGGAAATTGAGGATGCTCGCTTATTTGTCCCATGTCCAGAAGCGAAATCAATCCAATTGTTTTCAGTCTGCAAATGAGACATAGTTGATTATGTTTCCCCCTGTCAATTTGCATAGAGTTTTCTTTGCATTAAAATGAATGGGGTGGAATAACGTAATGGTAATAATAATAATAATAATAATAATAATAATAATAATAATAATAATAATAATTTATTTATACCCCGCCCTCCCCAGCCAAGACCGGGCTCAGGGTGGCTAACAACCAATAATAAAAACAAGTTGATTAAAATACAACTTAAAAAACAAGATTAAAATACAACATTAAAACATTAAGTTGCAGCCTCTTCACAGAAGGGGAAAGGAAAAAAGAAAGAGGGGGAGGGAATCAAATTGACTCTAAGCCAAAGGCAAGGCGGAACAACTCTATCTTACAGGCCCTGCAGAAAGAAATCAGATCCTGCAGGGCCCTGGTCTCATGAGACAGAGCGTTCCACCAGGCCAGAGCCAGTGTTGAAAAGGCCCTGGCTCTGGTTGAGGCTAATCTAACTTCCTTAGAGCCCAGGACCTCTAGGGTGTTGCTATTTATGGACCTTAAGGTCCTCCGTGGGGCATATCGGGAGAGGCAGTCTCGTAGGTACGAGGGTCCTACGCTGTGACATAATTAACAACACAAACATGAACTAAATCAACTTTCTCCCCCCATCCTCAATCGGGAGACATAGAAAACTCTTAACTCCCATGTATCCTGGCAGAAAATAAAGATGCTTCCCTCCAGACCTTAATAGCAAGGTCTCTCCTGACCTCAGTGAGGACTCCTTGTCATCGGTCCCCACTTCTGGTCCACCCCAATCCCTAATCAGGAGACATGGGAAACACTAATTTCCATGCATCCTGGCAGAAAATAAAAATGCTTGCCTCCAGGCTTAACAATGAAGCATCTTCTGTTTTCAGTGAGCCTTCTTTACCGCTGGTTCCCTCCTCCTTCGTATGGATAACACAAGACTTGATTATGGATTACATTGAACACAGGTCCAAGCTGTATCTCTCTCCCTAGGTAAAGGGACCCCTGACGATTAGGGTCCAGTCATGACCGACTCTGGGGTTGTGACGCTCATCTCACTTTATTGGCCGACGGAGCCGGCGTACAGCTTGCAGGTCATGTGGCCAGCATGACTAAGCCGCTTCTGGTGAACCAAAGCAGCACATGGAAACACTGTTTACCTTCCTGCCAGAGAGGTACCTATTTATCTACTTGCACTTTGACGTGCTTTCGAACTGCTAGGTTGGCAGGAGCAGGGACCGAGCAACAGGAGCTTATCCCATCGCGGGGATTCGAACCGCCGACCTTCTGATCAGCAAGTCCTAGGCTCTGTGGTTTAACCCACAGCGCCACCTGGTTCCCCATCTCTCTCTCTACACACAAGCTTATTTATTCAGGTCAGCTAAATTTATGCAGAGACTATGCACTCACTGGACCTTACATGTGAACAACTCAGTATACTTACCAAAGTTTTCCTGTACACAGATGACCCACGTGTTGCGAAGATCCCTTAAATGTTTTTCAGATGTGGGAGGAGTTGGCAGGAAAGGTTCGCTGATAGCAAGGGGGAAACTGTTGCAAGGCGAGGCCCAAACCTCTGATAATAATTTGGGCTGGACATGTAATGGGCTATGGATTTCCAAAGTGTCTGTGTAGGGGCTGATGTATTTGTTCATAATCCAAAACCCTTAAGGGCTGATACTGGCCATCATTGTTAGTTTGAATCTACAGAAAGCACTTATGCTTGCTAACAGAGAACCTCCCTGATTTATTAGGTCTGCATGGTGTGTTCTGTCAAGAGTGCCAGAAATTCCCTGCTGATCTATTACTCACCCAGCAGCTCTCAAGCACTCCTAATTGATGTAACAGAAACATATTGACAGTGACACAGTAACGTGCTCTATGATAGGGTTACAGAAATGGACTAGACAGTTGTTCCCAGAGCTTCAGTGCCCATTGACGAATGAAAATGCATCTTCCTTTATCTTGCATCAGATGCTGGCCACTCACAGATCAGTGTTTTTTCCCCTCCCCAGATCTCACACTGAAATTAAGAAGGCTGGTTTATGCATTATCCATATATCACAGCACCCGTTGTTTGAATGTTCCATGTTGTAGCAGTAAGTTATCAAAACTCCAATTATGCGTGTGCCTGGGGTTACTAAAGATTAATAACTCTGTCGGTTTCAGTTTCTCCCAGTTTCTCATTTTACCAATCCTTAAATTCAGTTCTCCACACCAGTTTGCACTGTTTAAACAAAAAATTCTCAGGGAAATCTGCCAATTTTTGTGTGTGATTTTCTTTTAGTAGCCACATTTTTCTACGTAATTTTGCCTGATACAGTGGTACCTCGAGTTAAGTACTTAATTCATTCCAGAGGTCCGTTCTTAACCTGAAACTGTTCTTAACCTGAAGCACCACTTTAGTTAATGTGGCCTCCTGCTGCCGCCATGCCGCCGGAGCACGATTTCTGTTCTCATCCTGAAGCAAAGTTCTTAACCCAAGGTAATATTTCTGGGTTAGCGAAGTCTGTAACCTGAAGCGTATGTAACCTGAAACGTATGTAACCCGAGGCACCACTGTATTCACATTCTTTGCAAAGCAGTTTTCCTAATATGGTGTATATTTGTTTGTTATTTACACCGACATATGTATCTGTGTGCCAAATATAGTTATGCATTTTTTTGCACAAATTAATTGGCTGCAGAACTGCATTACAAAAATTCAGATGGTGTATTTTGAAGGTTTTTTGGTTTGCATATTGTTTCAGAAGCTGCAAATTAGGTTAGTTTGCCTTTAAATGCAAACTGAACAACATTTCTCCTCAGTCCTCAATCCGTATGTGTCCTTCAGACTGGAGTAGGGTTGGCATACGAATCAGGCTGCATGTAGGATGTTTTTATATATTTGTTAAAAAGCTTTAAAAATCCAAGAAAAGCCCCAAAATTTTTTTGGGGGGGGAGTTGGGGTGTGTGTGGAGATTGGAGGTAGCTGACATGGAACAGTTCAAATATTGCTGGACTACAACTCCTATCATCCCCCACTGACCATGCTAGCAGGAGCTATCTATATATCAATTTCATGTAATTTTCTCTTAAACCAGAACACGCTGTCAATTTTTTATCCATATTCCACAATCGTTCCCATGCTTCTAACTATATATTATGACCAATGTCTATTACCCAATGCATCATTGAGAATTTTACTTGTTCATCCTTTGTTTCCCATTCCAACAGTATATTGTACATTTTAGACAGCACTTTAACATTACATTCTAACAGGTCTCTCTCCAGTTGTGATACTTGTTCCCCAAACCCTCGTTTCCTCTCTTTCTTAAATACTTCAATACTTCATTTAAGTGATAATATTGTATCCCTGTTGTTAACATTCCTGATAGGTTTTTAGATTCTTTTAGTTTAAACTCTCCTCCCTCTTCTCTTAATAAATTTTTATAAATTGCCCAACTTTCCAACATATTCCTTTTCATTACTGCTAGGATTTGCCAATCAGAAGGTTGGCGGTTCGAATCCCCACGACAGGGTGAGCTCCCATTGCTCGGTCCCTGCTCCTGCCAACCTAGCAGTTCAAAAGCACGTCAAAGTGCAAGTAGATAAATAGGTACCGCTCTGGTGGGAAGGTAAACGGTGTTTCCGTGCGCTGCTCTGGTTCTCCAGAAGCAGCTTAGTCATGCTGGCCACATGACCCGGAAGCTGTACACCGGCTCCCTCAGCCAATAAACTGAGATGAGCGCTGCAACCCCAAAGTCGGCCACAACTGGACCTAATGGTCAGGGGTCCCTTTACCCTTTACCTTTATGGCTTCCAATGGAGAAAGCCAAAGTGGTGTTTTTGTCTCCAAAGAGTTTTTATATTTATCCCATACTCTACATAATTCCCCCACCCCCCCGATTATATGGTTTGTAAATCCTTTATGTACCTTTTCATGCCACAAGTAGGCGTGCCAATGGTTGGCATCCCCTTTTCAAGCCATCAAAGTTGGTGGCTGCTGCCCCCACATGGTGGTGAATCCCATAGCCCCATTGTTCAACTGTTTGCAGTGTGGCATACTTCCTTTCGTCTGTTCCATAGTCAAATTTCACACAATTCAGGTGCATTAGATTACCACAAGGTTGTAGTGTTAAGAGAGAGCGAGATGAGAGATGGGAATTATATCGAAGAAATATTACCTCAGGTTAAGAACTTTGCTTCAGGATGAGAACAGAAATCGTGCTCCGGCGGCGCAGCAGCAGCAGGAGGCCCCATTAGCTAAAGTGGTGCTTCAGGTTAAGGACAGTTTCAGGTTAAGTACGGACCTCCGGAACGAATTAAGTACTTAACCTGAGGTACCACTGTACTAGTCTTTGATGCACACGGGTGGCAAACTTTAGCCTTGTAACAAAAGCAGACCTTGCATGTTTCAAAACATACAGTATTTATTTTTTTTGCACCTGTGATACAAAAGCAAACACACCTTCACCCACCAGCATCCAGGAGTCCTCACCTTTCAGCAACCCCCCCACCCCCGAAGATAACTCTGTGGGCTCCCCCTCTTGCCACGCCGTTGCCTGCAAGTTTATCCAGCAAGCCCGTTTTTGTGTGGGTGCATCTCCTCCCGGCTGTTGACTGTCTAGCACGCTACCCACTTGTCACAAGATTACCTTTCATTTCCTTTTAAGTGCCGGTCACTTTAAAGCTCGCAGGGCTGGAACTGATAGCAGGGCTCGCTGTGAGAATATTCAGCAGGAAGATCAAGCGCTTGGCAGAGAAAAGCTGCGGCTTAAAAGCCTTGAGCTGTGAAGGAAGCAGTGGCCGGAGGCATTTTCTCACAGCTGCTCCACAGAGAAGGAACTGGAGTCCCTCTACGTGATGCTGGTCTTGGAGTTGGCCCTACCATGAGGCAAGGCCACTGCCTCAGGCGGCTGATATTAGGGGGCAGCAGCAGCAACAACAACCCCATGGCTTTTCTTCCTGGTCCACCCTAGTCATCCCCTTCTGATGAAGGGCAGAGCTGTGATGACCACATGGCAAGACCTGCACCCCCTAAAGTAATGAAAGATGTTCCCCACTTTCTAGAATTGAAGAAGGAATCAATTGCTGGTGAAGTTAGCTTCCATACACGGGAATGGAGTGAGGTGGGGAGGCGCCATATTAGGCCAGTCCTGGATGGACTCTAGATACCACCATCCCTGGTCATTGGCCAAACTGGCTGGGGCTGATGGGAGTTGGAGTCCAGCAACATCTGGAGGGCTGCAATTTCCCCACTACCAGGGCCAGATTTAGGTTTGATGAGGCCCTAAGCTACTGAAGGTAATGGGGCCCTTTATATGTCCAGCTGTCCTTTGTCAACAACAAATTGACACTGTTTTTTGTGTTGAATATATGCCATAAGGTAATTTATGGACCCAATAGGTATCTAAAGCCATTTGCACACAGCAAAATATGTATTTTATCAAAGCTTTATCAAAGTAATTGTTGAAAAGTCAATGCAGAATGCAAAGTCTATGCAGAATGTAGGCACCCTATATATAGAAATGAGCCAACCAGTGATATTTTAGGGAGAAGTATATTAATAGTGAAATACAATTAAGAAGAAGTATCTTAATTGTGAAATAAGCTCTAACTTAAAATTATTATTTTTTATAACAAACTTAATAATGCAAACACATTGGCATTTGGTGATAACAAAAGTTCCTTTAGAAACACAATTAACAAAGACTCATAATTTTTGGGGTGTCCCCAAGAGAGTGGAGCCCTAAGATATAGCTTGTTTAGCTTATACATAAATCTGGCACTGCCCACTACTCTGAGAATTGCATAACACCCTTCCCCTAATACCATCAATTTGGTATGCAGCTGAACTAGACTCTCTGGCCACACTCACACCAAGCATTTAGAGCACTAGGCTACTGCTTTAAACAGAATGGTTAGGAGACTTCCATTACCTTCCCAGAGCTACAACGTCCAAAGTTCCTTGGGAAGAAAGACTGATTGCTAAACCACTCTGGGAAGTGTAGCTCTGCGAGGGGAAAGACGTCTCCTATCAACTCTGAGCGCCCCAAACAAACTACAGCTCCCAGAATTCTTTGGGGGAAGCCGCAAGTGGTATCAAAATCCTTTAAATGTTTGGGGTCACTGTGGGCCTAAACCTCTGAGGCAAAGGTGGCGACATGGGAAGGAGAAAACAAGTCAACAAAATCCTGAGGAAATATTTTTTTACTGCAGCCAGGGAGAACCCAGAGCTCGTCATTGTTCTGAGGATGATACCTTCATAAGACTTGTAGTGGTTCCCAAACTGCCAGGTGACGAAAGTTCACAAGGAGCGTCCATGCTTTCCTCATTTCCCTTCATTGATGCTGAGGGGGGAAGCCTTGGGCTGGTCAGTGAGGTCTGTTTTCGCTGCCTCCACATGGTGGATGAGGTGCCACTGTCCTGGAGGCTACTTTGCTGCTGTAGGTCCTGGAAGCTGGAGGTGCCATCATCTTTGTGGGGGGCTTCTTGGGGGCTGCTTTGGGGATCGCAGGCGGCAAGATAGTGATATTAGGCTGGCCAGGCTCCACAGGGTCTGAATTCGATCTGGACAAGCTTGAGACAAAGCCGTTCTGAGCTGTGATGGTGTTCACGGCTCGGAGCATCGCCTGGTTCCTGCTGGAGATGGGCAGAGGATGGAGTGTCGGCACCGACCAGGATTTGAATTTCTCTTCTGTTGAAACCTTTGCACTCCCCAGCTTGGAAGCCAGGGCAATCCTGTGGTGGCTCCCGTTGAGCTGGTCAAGGAACCGCTCATCGAGCTCCTCAAGGGGGCTCAGGTCTGAAACCTGGAGGAAGTGATGGTCATTATAGGCCTGGACGGTCTCACGGAGGCTGCTCAGCTCTTCCACGATATCCTTCTTCAGGGACTCAATGCTGGCTGTTACCTCTCTCTTCAGCTCTGCCAGCTCCCTCTGCAACACTTTTTCTATCTCTGCAGGAAGTCCGTTGGTACAGGAGCAGGCGCGGGTGGTTGGGTAACTATGCAGTCCACAGGCTGGGCAATGCTCATCCAACCCCGCATTGCTGCTGGCTGGTGATGCTCGATCATCTCCTTTCCCATGGACCATTCTCCCCACCAGCTCTGCCAGCTGACTGCCCAGGTTGTGATCTTCTTGCTGTTCCTGGATGGAAAACTGGGCTTGGAGATGACTCCGCAGCTCAGCCATACGCTTTAGATCTACACTCTTGCTCTTGGACTTGGGAAGTTCAGGGCAAAAACTTTCCTCTTGGCCTTTGCCTCCACCATCTTGCTCTCCTCCTCTTTCTAGAGATGGAGTAGACTTCTTGCTTCCATCATCTTGCTCTCTCCCTCTTTCTAGAGATGCAGAGGACTTCTTGCCTCCACCATCTTGCTCTCCTCCTCTTTCTAGAGATGCAGAGGGCTTCTTGCCTCCATCATCTTGCTCTCCTCCTCTTTCTAGAGATGCAGAGGACTTCTTGCCTCCACCATTTTGCTCTTCTCTTTCTAGAGATGCAGAGGATTTCTCACCTCCATCATCTTGTTCTCCTTCTCCTCCTCCTTCTAGAGATGCAGAGGTCTTCTTGTCTGCATCATTTTGCTCCTTCCCTGTTTCTGGAGATTCAACGGACACCTTCTCTCCATTGTTTTGCTCTCCTCCTGTTTCTTGAGATCCAGAGGATGCCATCTCCTTCTTTTTCTTCCCCTCTTTCTTCTCCTTCTTGTGGCCTGTGGAAGACTCTCCGTCCTTCCGCAGCTCCCCTGTCGCTGCGTGAACGAGGCGCACATGATTCCAGGCCTTGGGGCCCTCCGAGGTCATCTCGCACCTACAAAATTATGTAGCAGCAGACAACAGCATGTGTGGCAGTTTCTGCCTGCACACTGGAAGCCGAATGCTTGACTCTTACCTAACAGATCAACAGATGAGTGCTGGAGAATCCCAGAGGGAAGGTGCGGAGGGACCTGGAGGGGGGCGTGGCCTAAAGCTATTGCTATAGTTACCGAGACGCCTTGGCCTTGCAAAGTTTGTAGCTGCAGTGAATTCTCCAGAGATGCTGCTGCTTACCATGTCGAGGCTAGTCTAGCAACCCGGCAAAAAAGGCTCATTTTTGAGAAGAGGACAAAATGACTTCTCCCACATTCTATGGGATTTTTATCCTCGCCACTTTGCCATGGATCTCTAATTAAAGAGAGGATAGCAGACCTTCCAAGTGTCCCTATTTTCCAGAGACAGTCCCAAATTTACAGAAGCCATCCCAGCTTCCCTATACAGAGCTGCCTTCAGATGTCTTCTGTTTTTTTTAAATAATATTTATTGAGGTTTTACAAAAAACAAAATTTTACAGAATAAAATAAACAAAAAGCATATAAGAAAGAAAAAAATAAGAAAAAGAAAAATACAAAAATTAAAGATTACAAGATAAAAAGAAAAATTAAAAAGAAATCCATTTTTAAATATCTTTAAACTCATTTGCTTGTTTCGTTGACCTCCTCACACCTCCCCTTTTTGTATTCCCATTTACATAATCAAATCAGCAAATCCTTACCCTCTTTCATTTATCTTAACTCTATATCTTAACATATTATTATATATTTTCATATATTATCAATCCATTTTTGCATATTCTTGTTAACTTTGTTGCTAATGCCACTTATTTTCAATCCAACATCATTTTAACATTCGTTAATTTTCATATGTCTTCTGAAGGTTGTATCGTTACTTGTCTCCTCGGCTCAGGAGTCACATAACTCCATGCCCTCCAACATTTCTTGCATGAAAATAGGGACGTCCTAAGGAAAAGCGGGACATTCACCAATGTTATGGTTCAAGAGAAAATTATATGAAAATTGATATATATATATATAGCCCCAGCTAACATGTTCAATAGGGGAATGATGGGAGCTGTAGTCCAGCAATATTTGAACTGTACCATGTCAGCTACCTCCTATTGTGGGTTTCCATATCTGGATGAGTTGCTGGACCTTTTTGGGAACATCTCCCCCCTCCAAAAAAGGAACAATTTCTTGGATTTTGAAAGCAGCACGATTTGTATGGCAACCCTGCTCCAGTCTAAAGGACATGTTGTTCAGTTTGCGTTTAAAGGCAAGCTCACCTAATTTGCAGCTTCTTGAAACAACATGCAAACCGAAAAAATAGACATCCTTGAAAATACACCATCATCTGAATTTTTGTAATGCAGTTCTGAAGCCAAGTAATTTGTGCCAAAAATTCACATCTATCTTTGGCATGCAGATACATCCTTCAGTGAAAATAACAAAGAAATATGCACTGCACTATGGAAACTGCTCTGGAAAAAATGTGAACATAAGGACACTTGGAGGGTACATTATTAAGGAATAGGGCACCCCTATTTTCATCGGAGAAATGTTGAAGGGTATGGGTTAGGGAGCCTTTTTCAATTCAAGGCCCACATTCCTTTCTGGGCAACGCAAAATTAACCTTGTACAGTGGTACCTTGGGTTAAGTACTTAATTCGTTCCAGAGGTCCGTACTTAACCTGAAACTGTTCTTAACCTGAGGTACGACTTTAGCTAATGGGGCCTCCTGCTGCCGCTGCGCCGCCGGAGCCCAATTTCTGTTCTTATCCTGAAGCAAAGTTCTTAACTTGAAGCACTATTTCTGGGTTAGCAGAGTGTGTAACCTGAAGCGTATGTAACTTGAAGTGTATGTAACCCCAGGTACCACTGTACAGTAAGGCTAGTTTCCACACACACTCGAGCTACCCATTTTAAGCCTCCATTGCAGCAAGCAAGAAACACAACCAGAATTCAAGGCAAGGCAAAGGAGGTTGTGAAGCAAAGCCAGAGATGGGGTGTGGCTGGGGAGAGTGCAGAGGGCCAGTTAAATATGTCTGGAGGGCCGTGTTCAGTCTTTTGGCCTGAGTTTCCCCAGAAGCAACCAAGAAGCAGGTCACAGGAATTACAAAAGATCATTTTAATATATGATCTTGTGTGGATGAAGATCAAAATACTTATTATTGTTTAATATGGAGGAATTTGGTCAGATGGTTGTTGTAGTTGCTGGAGACAAATGGATATATTTGATAGAGAAAAGCAATTGCTAACATTTATTAATAATATAATTAGAGAACCCCTTTTGGAGTTTTTGTGTAGAAAGGAAAATAAATCCACCTATTTGGATAGGAAGTTTGGGAAAATATTGCCTACAGTAGATCAGTTGGTTGTCATTCTAGAGTGAATATTTTGAACATTTTCTTTTATGAAACTGACAGATGGAAAATTGGAAGTCTTTTTTTACTTCTCTCCTTCTATATTTGGGGTTCCCCCCCTTTCACTGCTTTTGTTTGTATTTAAATTAGTTTCTTTTATCTTATTGTATTATGGAAAAGCTTAAATAAAATTTTATTTTTTAAAAAAGGAAGCAGATCATAGGAAAGACAGGCAGAGCATCCTACGAATAACCTAAGCATTGATTTGTTAAAAAGTAATGTAAGGCATGATACACTTAAAGCCATATTATACCACTTCAAGCGGTCATGGTTTCTTGAACTGGTCTTTGACCGTAATAAAAAATAAATGAAAATGAAATGAGCAGTCATGGTTTCTGCCAAAGAATCCTGGGAGTTGTAGTTTTGTTAAGGGTGCTGTTAAGTTGCGGGTGAACATATCAGACGACACAACGATTCTTCAGACAGCTCTTGTTTATTCACAGGCCAGAACAGAACTGAACTGAAGGGTTCAGCCAGCCTGCTTATATAGAGCTCCACTAGAACGCAACAGTAACCATTTTCTGTAACTATCCAATCACTGAACGTCACTTTCAATCCCTTATTTGCATATGTGGACCTGAGTGAAAACTATCTACAGTATCCCCCTGCTGGCCCAGGGTGAGAACTTCAGTACATAACAGGTGCTAAGAGAGCTACAGTTCCCAGAGTTCTGTGAGAGGAGGGATTGGCCTTTAAACCACTCTGAAAATTGTAGCTCTGTGAAGGGAATAGGGGTTTCCTAACAATTCTCAACACCCCTAACAAATTGCATTTCCCCCTTTGGGGGAAACCACGGCTATTTAAACTGGTATGAAACTGTTTTAAGTGCATAGTGCAGACGGGGGCCTAAGTATAATTGCAGAATGCCATTTGATATGGACTTTGCATCCTTTACTGTGCAGAGTGTTCATTTCATGCCTGTTAGGGAGACAAATTGTGGGCCAAATGAAAGGAAGTGCCTACAATCGCTTTGGCGTTCTCTGTGTCCTTTGCTTGTCCGCTTCAATCTGTCCTCTCCCTTTAAGATATAGCCTTTCAAGATAATAACATGAAATATAATTGCTCAGTCCATGAGACGCATGCAAAATGCCTTGATAGGCTTTGATCCTAAGGTAAGATAACTTCAAGAAGATCACAGAAAGAAAGTTTCCTGTCCTCTCCGCCTCTCTGCGGCAACACCCTCCAAAAAATCTCTCCAGAAGGTCAAGAAATTCCCTTGAAAAATGAGGGATGGAACATGGCGGGGCTGTTGGAGTGGGCCATTGCCCCCAAATCAGGCTTGGATTTCAACTTAAGTGGAAAGGCACAGTGACACCAGTGGGACATGGGAGAGAGGAACATGGGAAGTTGTTTTACGTCAAGTGAGGCCATTGGTCCATCTTGCGTAGTTGTTGTTGTTTAGTCGTTTAGTCGTGTCCGACTCTTTGTGACCCCATGGACCAGAGCACGCCAGGCACTCCTGTCTTCCACTGCCTCCCGCAGTTTGGACAAACCCATGCTGGTAGCTTCGAGAACACTGTCCAACCATCTCGTCCTCTGTCGCCCCCTTCTCCTTGTGCCCTCCATCTTTCCCAACATCAGGGTCTTTTCCAGGGAGTCTTCTCTTCTCATGAGGTGGCCAAAGTATTGGAGCCTCAGCTTCAGGATCTGTCCTTCCAGTGAGCACTCAGGGCTGATTTCCTTCAGAATGGAGAGGTTTGATCTTCTTGCAGTCCATGGGACTCTCAAGAGTCTCCTCCAGCACCATAATTCAAAAGCAACCATTCTTTGGCGATCAACCTTCTTTATGGTCCAGCTCTCATTTCCGTACATCACTACTGGGAAAACCATAGCTTTAACTATATGGACCTTGGTCGGCAAGGTGATGTCTCTGCTTTTTAAGATGCTGTTTAGGTTTGTCATTGCTTTTCTCCCAAGAAGCAGGCGTCTTTTAATTTCGTGACTGCTGTCACCATCTGCAGTGATCGTGGAGCCCAAGAAAGTAAAATCTCTCATTGCCTCCATTTCTTCCCCAATAACTGGCAGCAGCTGTCCAGGGTTTTCCCCAGCCTTACCTGAAGATGCCCTGATTATTTTCTATGACATATTGGAGGGTAGTAATCATTCAACAACAGGCCTGACATGGTAGCATGGGAACAATTGTGGAAAATGGACATAAAATTTGCAGCATGCTACGGTCTAAGAGAAAATTACATGAAAATGATACATTGATGGTATCTAACACCGAGTTGGCAAAAATGTCTAAATCTAAATCAAATAAATGTCAGAAATGTAAAGAGAAAGACGGTTCTTTTTATCATATGTGGTGGTCTTGTAGTAAGGTTAAAGCTTACTGGGAAATGATATATAATGAAATGAAAAGGGTGTTTACAATAACCTTTGTAAGGGAAAGAACTACCTAAATTGTATAGAAACATATTCATGTATGATACTACAGCGGCAAGAATGTTACTTGCCCCAAAATGGAAAGAAGTCCCAGCAAAGGAAGAATGGATACAAAAACTTATGAAATATGCAGAAATGGCGAAACTTACCGGGAGAACAAGGAATCAAGATAACAAATCTTTTATAAAAGAATCGAAATGGTTTATTGAATATTTACAGATAAAAACATTGGATTATTGTAACAACCTGTTTTATAAGAGTGTATACTTAAAGAAGATGAATAAATGAGCAAATGAAGTTAATTTGGATATGCAGAAGAGATGAAAAACAAATTTAAGGAACCACAGAAAGAAGGGGGAGGGAAGTCAAGTTTTGAAATGTCAAAATGATTGTAAAATTAGTGAAATGTATAAACCTTAAAAGTATTATTATTATTAATAATAACAATTCAACAACAGGCCTGAGCACTCCTAGTCTCTCTGTTGAAAGGTGCTCCTCTCAGTCGCATGGCTACAGCAGGAGCCTGACCTCTCAGCTCCACAGAAATTTCTATGCTCTTCCATGTATTGTTTGCATCTGCGCCCTGGTAAGTTAATTGGGAGCTGAGGTGCTGTTTTCATTCTTTTGTCCTTGCTGTTTGGGTTCATTATGGATCCCTCAGTGCACCCGCCCTTTCCCCTGGGCCTCCTCATTGGCATGGCCACTCAAAATGCACAGAAGACGGCTGAAACCCGTAGGTGTCTTTTGGCACGGGAGCTGAGGCGGGCAGTGAGCTTGGAGGGACGTATCTGGGCTCGAGACGCCTGCAGGAACAACAGCTTTATGCTGTGATAATATAATGGGGAGAGGTGTGCAACAGCTCAGGTTTCTGCCTTGCTGTATCTCAGACTCCTGTAACCAGAGGCCCCGGTATTTGCAACAGTGGTGAACTTGGGAGAAAACGTGCCAAGTAAAATGGACTGATTCTCCCTCCCCTCTAAATACCTTGTGATCACAAGTTCAGCCTCGAGGGTGCATGATGCTGTCACCTTACTCAGCGGGTCTGGTAAGAAGACTCTACTCAATCATGCCAGTGGTCCATCGCGCTCCCACATTGGCCAACCATATGCCTATGGCATAACCTCCAACAACTTTGAAACCCAAATCCAGGCCGCCATTTTTCCGGACGCCAACTTCCCGGTTTTTATTGTGAGAGCACTGTGGGCACTTTGGTTGCCATGATCTTGCATGAACTCATGACTGTCAGGGTGGCAGAGGAAACAACATCCAGGGCAGGTTGCCAGGAATGGATAAGACAAGGGAAAGTCCTTACCATCTGCTTTTTATTCAATATTTACAGAGATAGGCTTGGAATAATGCCGTTGTCCCTGGTGACTCTCTACCCTCTTTTTCTCCCACTTCCTCATTTGTCATCATCTCCCCTACGGGTGGCGCTGAGGGCCCTTTGCTTCTGAGTCTTTTGCTCTCCTACTTTCAAGGCTCACCAGGTTCTGGGAGAAGGGGTGGGATCTGGAATGCTTTCTAAAGACACTGTAATGGTTCTAAGGGGTTGCTCGTGCGTAAGTTGCCGCCACTCGTGGCTAGGTTACCTGGTTGAACCCTTTCTGTCTGGACAGCCCTTCACTTCGTGGCTGTTTCAGTCGCTGGCAGAATCCGTCAGTGGGCGTTTCTTGAACTTCTTCCAGCAAAGAAGTTCTTTGACGCCAAGTCTCCTCCTACTCTCCCTGCGCGGAAGTCTTCTGTGCAGGGAGGGTGTGGGCAGCGGAGGACCCGTGCTCTCCCCACTGGTCTCTGGTGAAGAGTCCTAGAGCCTCCTCTCCAATTCCCCCATTTGCCCCCCTTCTCCACTGGTGCTACGCTGAATTCCTTCCCCAGCAGATGGGCTGCCTCTCTCCCTACTGGGACCCTCTCCGGCATCCCTCTGGAGCCTTCCCTCCGCCTCTGGCTCCGATGGCAGTTCCCTGACAGACACTGAGTCCATCAGCTGTCTCTAACCCTCGTGCTTCCTCCTCCTCTCCCATTATTTCCCAGCTTTCCCCCTCATCTTCCTCTGAGCTGTGACCTCTTGTGACCATCTTCTTCTGAGCTGTGACCCCTGTTGTAATTCTGAACTGTCTCTTCTTCTTCTTCTTCTTCTTCTTCTTCTTCTTCTTCTTCTTCTTCTTCTTCTTCAGCGTCAGGTTCAGGGCCGTCTTTTCCCGGGGGTGCAAGGGGTGCGGGGCACTTGGGCGCTGAACTCTGGGGAGACCCACTGCCCACCTCTGAAGCCGCCTAAGTGTATTGTATTGAGCTGCTTTGAGACAGCGGGGTCAGTGGCACCTTTGACACGACTGATCTCACACTGCCTGCCTGCTAATGCTGCTGCAGGGAGAGCCCTCTGGAAAGTCTCGCTCACCAAAGCCGGGAGGAGGGGGAGTGACAGGAAAGAGGGAGAGACAGATAGAAAGAGAACGCACCTATCTACCGAGGGGATAGATTCCTGCCACAATTGTTCTCTGGTTTGCCTGCAGGAGAAGAGGGCAGCACTGCACACTCTTGCCCCCAGGGCTGGATTTAGGTTTGATGAGGCCCTAAGCTACGGAAGGTAATGGGGCCCTTTATATGTCCAGCTGTACTTTGTCAACAACAAATTGTTGCTGTTATTTCTGTTGAATATATGCTATATGGTAATTTATAGACCGGGATGCAGGTGGCGCTGTGGGTTAAACCACAGAGCCTAGGACTTGCCGATCAGAAGATCGGCGGTTCGAATCCCTGTGACAGGGTGAGCTCCTATTGCTCGATCCCAGCTCCTTCCAACCTAGCAGTTCGAAAGCACGTCAAAGTGCAAGTAGATAAATAGGTACCACTCCAGCGGGAAGGTAAACGGCGTTCCGTTCGCTGCTCTGGTTCAACAGAAGCGGCTTAGTCATGCTGGCCACATGACCCAGAAGCTGTACGCCGGCTCCCTCGGCCAATAAAGCGAGATGAGCGCCGCAACCCCAGAGTCGGCCATGACTGGACCTAATGGACAGGGGTCCCTTTACTTTTAATTTGTTGACCAACACAAAACACTGTTGCTGTATGTAGGTTTTATTTTATTTTGGAAATGTACTTCCAGTCGCCCCCCCCTTTAATATTTTTGGAGCCCCCAAAAGAGTGGGGCCCAAGCTATAGCTTGTTTAGCTTAAACATAACTTCGACACTGCTTGCCCCCATTACAAAATTTGTAGATCTGGCACTGGCTGCAGATCTTTATAATTCCCTGATATTATCTTCAGGCTCTTTCGCCTCAGGAGCCTTGCTTGTTTGCAGTGCAATTATAAGCAAGCAGCTTTTCGTTCCCTTTGTGTTGTGTTCTGAGCCGGAGTTCAAACGGATAGGATGATACAGCAATGAGAGAGCTCCCAAGGGTTCCATTTTAAACATAAATTGGCAGGAAGCGCTTCAACAGATGAAAGTCTCCTTCTTTCATTTCTTTGGTATGTCTTTTTCCTCGCTCAATCTCCACAGGCCACAGGTGGAAGGGTTAAAAGCCGTTTTTCACATGGAACACTCGCAGGACAAACACAATGATCCGTTTGTAAGAATTTCATCCTCTGAGGTATTCAGGAATGGGTGTGTCATACCCGCCACTGATCTGTGCCCTCTGGAAAGTTGCCTCAAAGGGAATACAGAGGTACCTCGGGTTAAGTACTTAATTTGTTCCAGAGGTCCGTTCTTAACCTGAAACTGTTCTTAACCTGAAGCATCACTTTAGCTAATGGGGCCTCCCACTGCTGCCGCGCCGCTGGAGCACGATTTCTGTTCTCATCCTGAAGCAAAGTTCTTAAAGTTCTTTCTGGGTTAGCGGAGTCTGTAACCTGAAGTGTATGTAACCCGATGTACCACTGTATTATGGCTCCTGGGTTGAAAAATGTCCCCCCCACCCTTTTTATCATATGTGGTGGGCCTGTAAAGGGCCTTTTTAAATTAGGAATTATAGGTATAGGTATTCCAAAAGATCAGAGGAGACTTTTTATGTACGCGACAACAGCTGCATGGATGTTATTAGCCCAAAGATGGAAGGAACAAATAATCCCGACCAGGGAGGAATGGCAAGCCAAGCTGCTAGATTATGCTGAAGTGACAAAACTAACTGGGAGACTCAGGAGCCAAGAGGACAAGAACTTTAAAAATGGGGAAAGAATTGACGGAATCCTGCCGTCATTGATGGTGCTTAGCATAGCATAGAAAGAAGACACAATGAGGCAGCGAGTATTTTCATAATGGCCGGGCAGCTCCTTCAAACCTCTCTCTTCCCCGGTCACTTTTATTATCCTTTGTCCTCACCAACAGCATGGTCATCTGGCAATGTCTCATGTTACATGCCTGGTAATGGTTTGACATGCCCCTCTCCATATAAGGAAACACTGCCCAGAGGAAACACAACTCCATTTAAGGTCCTAATACATTGTAAAGCACAGAGTGCCAGTCAGCCGAGGTCAGGGGGCACCCTGTGGTATTTACAAGCCTCTGCCTTGGCTTTATGACTCCCACAAGAATGGGGAAAATTCATAATCTACTTAGGAGACCACTGAAAGCAAATCAAAACTTTTGCTGGACTTTCACCTCACTTGTAAAGTAACAAAAACTATGGACGATCTAGAAGGATAAAAAAATATGGATAATGGCCTGATAGGCAGTTGTAAACACTGTCATTAGGACCCTGAAGAATTTATTATTTATACCCCGCCCATCTGGTCAGGTCTCCCCAGCCACTCTGGGTGGCTTCCAACAGAATATTAAAAACACAATAAAACATCAAACATAAAAAACTTCCCTAAACAGGGCTGCCTTCAGATGTCTTCTAAAAGTCAGATCGTTGTTTATTTCCTTGACATCTGGTGGGAGGGCGTTCCACGGGGCAGGTGCTACTACCGAGAAGACCCTTTGCCTGGTTCCCTGTAACCTCACATCTCACAGTGAGGGAACCGCCAGAAGGCCCTCATTGCTAGACCTCAGTGAACGATGGGGGTGGAGACGCTCCTTCAGGTATACAGGACCAAGGCCGTTGAGGGCTTTAAAGGTCAGCACCAACACTTTGAATTGTGCTCGGAAACGTATTGGGAGCCAATGCAGGTCTCTCAGAACCGGTGTTATGTGGTCCCAGCGGCCACTCCCAGTCACCAGTCTAGCTGCCGCATTCTGGATTTGTTGTAGTTTCCGGGTCACCTTCAAAGGTAGCCCCACGTAGAGCGCATGGCAGTAGTCCAAGCAGGAGATAACTAGAGTATGCACCATTCTGGTGAGACAGACTGCGGGTAGGTAGGTGGAAATCACTGCAGGCTCTGTGATGTAGATGATGGAGACTCTCGTCTTGAGAAGGCACAAGGGCCCCTCCCCTCCCCTAACGACATAGCAAAGAGACGCCAAACTCATGTTTCTGTTGAGTCATTCCCTTGTTGGGCTTTCTTTGCAACTTCAATGCCAGTAATACAGTTTCCCTGGTGTGTTAATTAAGGTGGGCTCCCCTCGCCCCACTCCCATCCCAGCCAGCTGTAATTAAAACATTTCTCCCTAATGAAATAAGCTCACCTTAATAAGTAGTAAACAGCACTCTGAGCCTGTAGAAAATAATCAATTCTGGTCTTATCTCAAGGCAGCGGACAAAATATTCCCAGGCATAAAAATCATTTTTGTTGAAGAAAAAAGAATGCACACTTTAAAAAAATAAATCATAACACCAAGAAGCAGAGAGAGAGAGACAGAGAGGAGGACATTATCTTATCATTTGCGTTCCAGATGATGATAAACACCTACTTTTTGATGACTCTTTCCATCTACATTCCTAAGAAACATGCTACATTATTATTAAAATGTTTTTTGTTGATTTTTAACATACAGGAAAATAAGATATATTTTAGTATAAACGACTGAAATTAATTTAAGATGATGATGATTTTGGTTTATTGCCATTCCCTCACCCTGAGGCATCTTTGTTTTACTGCTTTTGACAAATGCCAAACACATTGCCCTGTCTTTTGACACCTGAGATGAATATTTTTAGGGCTCACTTTATTTCTGTGATGGTAAGATGTTTTAAATTTTTCTTAACATCAGGCCAGAGGGACACGGGTGGTGCTGTGGGTTAAACCACAGAGCCTAGGACTTGCCGATCAGAAGGTCGGCAGTTCGAATCCCAGTGATGGGGTGAGCTCCCATTGCTTGGTCCCTGCTCCTGCCAACCTAGCAGTTCGAAAGCACATCAAAGTGCAAGTAGATAAATAGGTACCGCTCTGGCGGGAACGTAAACGGTGTTTGCGTGCACTGCTCTGGTTTGCCAGAAGCGGCTTAGTCATGCTGGCCACATGACCCGGAAGCTGTACGCCGGCTCCCACGGCCAATAAAGAGAGATGAGCGCCACAACCCCAGAGTCGGCCACGATTGGGCCTAATGGGCAGGGGTCCCTTTACCTTTAACATTGGGCCTTAGTTGTCTCAGCCCAGGCTTGTATGTTAGGCTGAAGTGTGGGTTAATCATAAAAATACAGAAGTTTTTTTCCAATCAGCACCCAACCTGCTAGCTTCCTGCTGAAATCCTGCCACTTTTCATACCACCAATGTCCTGGTTTATTATTATTTTCCCCCACCCGTGCTTTCATTGCTATATAGCTCCAGAGTGCCCCTTCGGATGGCAGTAACATTCAGGAAGCATAATCGAACTATGAATTCAGAGGAACAATGTGTGGACATTTCAGTACAAGCCTACCACTAATGTGCTATTATGGCATCAACAAGATGCTCCAGAATAAGACTGAAAAAAAGATTGCCAATTTGGAAGGGCCATAAGATGATTGCATGAAATTTCCTTCCTAGGAACCAACAGTTAGGGGATGTTTCCTGAATGGGGAATTTCACACAGCACATTTAAAGCACATATCTCTCCTCCCCTGTGAAGTGTTACAAGTGCTGGGAATTGTAGCTCTGTGAGGGCTTACCCTCCAAAATTTCTCTGATGAAAATAGGGACGTAAAATGATAATTTTACTATTTATACCCCACACATCTTACTGGGTTGCCCCAGCCACTCTGGGCAGCTTTCAGCATATATAATAACCTCCTCCTCATCAAAACTTTTATTGGCATCACATACAAACATCCAAAGCAAATCAATACAGAATTGCCACTTCCCCAGCGGCACAAAACATTTGCTAAAAGGAAGGAGGCAGAGCAGTCTATCGTCACATCTCTAGGTCTCCAGGGAGATCAGGCGTCTGCAGTGTATTTCGACGACAAAAAACCAAATAGAGATATTTAGCCACTAACTTGGTGAGCTCCTGATCGTTCCCCAGTAATAAAAAATGTATCACCTCCAACTCTGGTTTCTATTTGGGGATGCAGAGTTGATCTAGAAATTGCTGATGGAGATCAGCATATAGTTTATAATTAAGAATCATATGTGTAAGGGTTTCCACCAGGTGGTCTTCACATGGGATCCTCCTTCCACCCTGCCTGAGAACCAAAGGAGGTTGGATGGATTTGAATTAAACCTGGCCAGCAAAAATGCCCTTCTTTCTTGAGGGTTAAGCAAGAATTCAAGGTAATTGTGGTTAGTTTCATGTGCCCAAGAAAGTTGAAAATCAAGAGAGGAACATGTTTTCTCTGCCGCCACTGTTAGTTCTTGGCTTTCAATATCCCACAACCTAGTTTTTCCCTATACGGGATTGCCTTCAGACGGCTCGGGGGACAGAGAACTCCATACTCTCCAACATTTCTCCAATGACAATAGGGACATCCTAAGGAAAAGTGGGACATTCTAGGATCAAATCAGAAAACGGGGCTGCTTCTTCTTCTTCTTCTTCTTCTTCTTCTTCTTCTTCTTCTTCTTCTTCTTCTTCTTCTTCTTCTTCTTCTTCTTCTTCTTCGAATAAGAGGTTTGGAATTGCCCAAGAAAAATGTTAAACTATTTTTGTATGCCACAACTGCAGCAAGAATTTTGTTAGCGAAGAATTGGAAAACACAAGAAGTACCAACAGTGGAAGATTGGCAGATGAAGATGATGGATTTTTCGGAGCTGGCCGACCTGACTGGAAGAGTCTGCAACCAGAAGGAGGAGGAGGAGTACCAGGAAGAATGGAAGAAATTTAAAGACTATTTAGCTAAATCAGTGTTTCCCAACCGGTGTTCCGCGGCACACTACTGTGCCGTCAGACATTGGCTGGTGTGCCGTGGGAGGGAGGCGGGCGAGTCGGGCGGTGAGAGGCGGCGGCGGCGAGGATCCGCGTCGAGCCGGGGGCGGCTCCGCGGTGGTGGTGCCGAGCGGCGGGGCAGCGCGTGCAAAAGGGAGGAGCGCGAGACAGCGGAGGAGGAGGAGGCCGGCATGTCCGGGCAGCAGCAGCAACAACAGCAGCAGCAACTCCCGGCGACGGCTCCTCAAGCCCCGCCGCCGCCCCCTCCTCCGCCCGCTATCGCCGCCACCACCACAACAGCCGCCGCCGCCTCAGTTGCCGCCGTCCCTCAGTCCCTCGCTCTGCTGCCTCCTCCCACCCCCAAAGCTTGGAGGTTCCCCGGCAAGGGGGAGGGAAAAAACTTTCACTTTCGTGCGTCCCTCCCGGCGTGACGCTGCGCGCTGACGTCACGGGGCGGGGCTTTAATGGTGGTGTGCCGTGAGATTTTTTTTCAGTAAACAGGTGTGCCGTTGCCCAAAAAAGTTTGGGAAACACTGAGCTAAATATGTCAAGATAACTTAATTGGAAAAGCTTGCAAATACTAGATAGGCTTAGGATTTAAGTATGTATGGATAGGATTTAAGATGTTTAAAGCTAAATTAGAAAGAATGAAAGATGTGAAGTGCTTAAGTTAATTTTTTGAGAAAATTGATTTTGGAAAACTGTTAAAATGATATATAATGAAATTCAACCAAGGGGATTTGAGGAAGTCACTTAATAATGTTACCAAGATTCAAACAGGATGTATGTTTGTGTGTTTGTTTGTGTGTTTTAATTTTTTTGGAAAATTAATAAAAAAAATGGAAAGAAAGAAAGAAAACGGGGCGGCTTCTCTAAATCAGGGACGTCCCTGGAAAATAGGGACACTTGGAGGGGCTGTAAAGGGGTAAACTAAATTTACCGGGATTCTTGGGGTGGGTGGGTGGGGCAAAGTCATGTGCTTTGAATGTATGATGTATATGCAGCCTGAGAAAGGAAGCTGGTGTGTACACTTTGAACTCAAAGCGAATAAGAGAATTGGAGGAATGAGGAACAGATTGATGGCAAAATGCAGGAATGCTCTCCTTCTCTGGGGGTCCATCTGTCAGAGGAGTGCTTAGTTATCATAGCCTGTTTGTTTCTCATAGGAGTGGCCGGGCATTCAGTATTCTCTCCCTCCCTCCCTCCCTCCCTCTGTTTTGAAGCAAGCCTCCATCCCTTTGATTTGTGGAGAGATAAGTCAAAAGCCTGCAGGCACTCAATTACTCGGCAAGGCAGTCCTTTCAGCAGAGGCACCAGGGCATTAATAAAGCCATATTGTATGCAATCACGTATCGTGCTACCAGCATCTATATAGCAATTTTGCATTGCATCCTCCTCTGGCTTTTCTCGTCACAAAATTTCTGACAAAGGGTTTGCTTTGCAGCACAATTAGGAGCTGGATGGCAATGGCTTGCACAGTTGCTCAGTGTGACGGTGCACATTTTGTATGCAAAAGATTCAAATGCTGGCATCTCTAGGTTTAGCTAGTGAAGTAATGGGTTTCCCAAATCTAAAACCTGACTGTGCAGTCAGCCTGAAACGGGCCCCCAAATCCCCATTTTTCCTTCTGCAAGGGTGCATTAGCTAAAAATCATTAACTTGAGCACTTGAGCAAATGTATGACAGGAACCCAGCTGTATAAACAAAGCTCTCTCCTTTATCAGTCCATGACGCTTAATGGATGGCCTTGTCAGTTCCGAAGTAGAGACAGGATGGCAGAGCTGGGGCTTATCTTATCTTGTGGGTTGACACACTGACGCACAGACCTTACAAGACACCCCCGCGCTCGGGGATGATGCCAGGAGTGCTCTTAGAGTTGGTGACCTTCTTACCCCAAGATAAAGAATACAGGAACAGGAACACCATTTTATGGTCAAGAGTACAGGAACAGGAACATCTGTTTATGGTCATGGATGTCAACTTACGTGTATAAGCTGACGTGGCTGGATTCCTGGGGAGGGGGCAAGGGGAACAGAAAGGGTATATAAGCTGTGTGTAATCGCTCTTTAAGTGTGCTTGCTGTGAACCTATCACACAGTGCCTTCTGCTATCGGGAGAGCAGAATAAACTCTTTCTCTGAACCAACCTCGGTGTCATTTGACTGCTTCCTCCCTCTCCGGGAGCAATGCTCACCCAACCAATCGGTTAAGTCAAAAAGGCTACACTAGGAGAGAAATTCTGGAGAATGGCTTCTGGTCAGTGAACATAAGGGGTTGTTTTGTTTTGCCTGACAACCACATTTCCTTCTGGACAATCTTCCACTGGCCACATGTCAGTGGTGGGCAGAGCGCTGAATATTGACCTGAGTTTTGCGAGTGCGGCTTTCTCCCGATTGAAGTGCAGAGTGTTTGAGGAGCAGGACATTCACAGGGAAACCAAAATGCTTGTTTACAAAGCTATTGTACTACCAACTTTACTGTATGCTTGTGAAACACGGACCACTTATAAAGGCCATCTCTAGCTCCTCGAAAATTTCCATCAATGGTGTCTCCAAATTTTTTTACACATCACTTGTGAAGACAGGTGAACTAATACCAGTGTACTGGAAAAAGCAAAGATCAGCAGTGTTGCAGCAATGATTCTTCAACATCAACTTTGTTGGACTGGTCATGTTGTGACGATGGCTGATGATCATCTTCCAAAGCAACTACCCTTTTCCGAACTTAAAAATGGAAAGCGTAATGCTGGTGGTCAACAAAAGAGGTCTAAAGACTCTCTCAAGACAAATCTAAAAAAAAATGTAGTATAAACACCGAAAATTGGGAAACTCTGGCCTGCTAGTGAGATGGTGGCTAGGAGACCGAGTGAGAAAAATGAAGGCAACCTGCAATCCAGATTAGTCTCCAGGGAATGTGTGCTAATTATGCTGGTTTTTCTTTCTCCATATTTATGCATTGGCTGACTGTCCAAACATCAAAATATATGTGTCTCATTGAACGATGCATAAATACATACTAATAATGACAAACACCTCCTTTTCCATCTCTACCCCCTTCCCTATAGTGTACTTTCAATAAGCCCTGTGTTTCAACTTCGCAGCTTGGCTCTCCGCCTCCACAAATATCTGACATCTGAGGCGCAAGCCGCCTAAATCTATTCTCCCCCACTTTCGTAATTGCCAGTAAAGAGCTCATTAATTTGGGGAAGGCTATTCCCCCTATTCTTTCTTCCAATATTCTGCAGACATTAAGGGTAGATGCATGGTCCTAAGGGCCAACTTTAGAATTGATCTATTATTGAATGCAGATCTACGACAGCCAATTAATTTGACTTTTTATTTTATTTTAAGGATGGGATTTTCTGCTTTGTTCTTGAGGATCAGAGCTGAGCATTCACTCTCCCCCCCACAAATAAACCAAGGGCGCTTTGTAATGCAGTAACAAACTTTACTTTCCCCTGTATGGAAAAGTTGTTTAGGAAAACTGCCCGCTTCCAGTTTACTCCATTGCATAACCTCTACTGAAAGGTGAATGGGAAAGACTGGGCTGACTGGCTGCAGCTAGTTTGGACAGACCTAGTCTAGGAAATTCTTGCTCCCGTCTGCTGGGAAATGGTAGTATGTATTTGAAAGCTCTCTGCTCTCCTCTAAATTAACAGTCCACTCCTCCCTTTATCCTCCTGACATTTATTCCCTGCAGGCAATACGTAAGGCGCTTAAACACCTGCAGCGATCTCTTGAGGTTTTTCCTAAGAAGAAAAAGTCACCTTGGTTACCCTGGTCAAAGGCAACTAACAAACACAGGAGCCAATGAACCACACAAAGAAGAGTTTTGCTGCATCATTTCAAAAGCTGATCCAGCCAACCACCCTGTTTCTCATGAGATGCTTCTATGTGTTATCAGCACTACTTAAATATGGAGTCAAGAGAGAAAAGAAATCCAGATAGCACTTTACTGGGTAAACCGAACAAAAGCAGCACATCATACGAAAAGGAGTAAACAGAGAGGTGTTGCTTTTATTTTTTCCCTTTTATTTTTTAAAAAATTATTTATGTGGTTTTTCAAATCAACGTTTTACACTCACATATCCAACATATGGTGGCGCTGTGGTGTAAACCACTGAGCCTCTTAGTCTTGCCTATCAGAAGGTTGGCGGTTCGAATCCCCGCGACGGGGTGAGCTCCCATTGTTCGGTCTCAGCTCCTGCCAACCTAGCAGTTTGAAAGCACGTCAAAGTGCAAGTAGAGTGGTACCTCGGCTTACAGATGCTTCAGGTTATAGACTCCGCTAACCCAGAAATAGTACCTCTGGTTAAGAACTTTGCTTCAGGATGAGAACAGAAATCGCGTGGTGGCAGCAGCCTGGAGGCCCCATTAGCTACAGTGGTACCTTAGGTTAAGAACAGTTTCTGATTAAGAAAGGACCTCCAGAGCAAATTAAGTTCTTAACCCAAGGTACCACCACCATGAGGTAAATGGCATTTCCGTGCGCTGCTTGGGTTTTACCAGAAGTGACTTAGTCATGCTGGCCACATGACCCAGAAAAACTGTCTGCGGACAAACGCTGGCTCCCTCAGGCTGTAAAGCGAGATGAGCGCCTTTACCTTTTTTTAATCCAACATACAATATAGAAACAAAATTCCACAGAATCTCCTGGACTTCTCTCTCTCTCTCTCTCTCTCTCTCTCTCTCTCTCTCTCTCTCTCTCTCTCTCTCTCTCTCTCTCCCTCCCCTCCTCCTCCAAGCCCTGGGCAATGAACTTTCCACCAGGGTCCATGTTAGTAATTACCCAAGTCCAGAATTACCATGAAGGTCAAGCGACTGCTGTTCTTGGAAATGAATGAGGGAAGAAGGACATTTTCATGCCTGACATTTCCTTAATTATTTCATTAGGGCAAGTTCCATCCAGCCTAATTGTTTGGGTTGGATACGACCTCATTACACAAAGGGCCTTGTGGGGCAAGAACATAATGTAAGAACATAAGGACGTAGGCCTGCTGGATCAGGCCATTGGTTCATCTAGTCCAGAATCCTGTTCTCACAGGCGCCAACCAGATTCCTGTGGGAAGCCCACAAACAGGGTCAGATCAATTATGAAACTTATGAAGCTTACGCTTTAGGGCCCCTAATCCTAGAGGGGTACCAGAAGCGACTTTAGTCCATGTTGCTTAAAAACTTTGGGTCTAGTCGATCCAATTTGAGTTGCGTAATTACAGGCCTCAGCCCTGTATACCCGAAGGAGCGTCTCCACCCCCATTGTTCTGCCCGGACACTGAGGTCCAAATCCGAGGGCCTTCTGGCGGTTCCCTCACTGCGAGAAGCCAACTTACAGGGAACCAGGCACAGGGCCTTCTCGGTAGTGGCACCCTTTCATCAGATGTCAAACAGATAAACAGTATTTGACTTTTAGAAGACATCAGAAGGCAGCCCTGTTCAGGGAAGTTTTTTTATTTTATTTTAAATACTTTTTATATGATTTTAAAAAGAAATAAATGTACAGCAAATTCAACTGCAAATCCGTAAAAAGAGATTGCTCTGAATCTCAGCCCCCATCCTTTCCATGGGTCCTAATATCAGCATTTACAACCGCATATCAATCTGTTATCCATGTTTTTGTTATCCATCTGAGTTATCCATAGTTTTCTGTTCAGGGAAGTTTGTAATGGTTGATGTTTTCCTATGTCCCTAATGCAGTGGTACCTCGAGTTACATACGCTTTAGGTTACATACGCTTCAGGTTACAGACTCCACTAACCCGGAAATAGTGTTTCAGGTTAAGAACTTTGCTTCAGGTTGAGAACAGAAATCATGCTCTGGCGGCGCAGCAGCAGCAGGAGGCCCCATTAGCTAAAGTGGTGCTTCAGGTTAAGAACAGTTTCAGGTTAAGAACGGCCCTCCGGAACAAATTAAGTACTTAACCTGAGGTACCACTGTATTTTGTTGAGAGCCGCCAAGACTGGCTGCGGCAGCCCAATCAGATGGGTGGCATATGATGATGATGATGATGATGATGATGATGATCACAACCCTGTTGGATCAACCCTACTGGATCTGTTCTCAATGTATCCAACCAGATGCTTGCATGGGAATCCTGCAAGCACAACCTGAGCACAACAGAGACTCTCCTCCTGCAAAAGAGGGGAGTGGGTGTGGGCGGGAGCCGATCTCTGCCTCAAGCAGGAGGTGTTAGCCCCCTGTCTACCACTCACCTGGCTGGCCCACCACGTCCACTGGCAGGCACCCAACCAGGTGCCTTCGGGGGGGCATGGACGGCAGCGTAAATCGCTGCTGCGCCAGCCACGCGGCCTCACTCTTCATCGTGCTTCCCAGCAGCCTGCGTTTGGAGGCATACCGTTGCTACAGGTTCCACATAATATTTGTTCCACATTTGTAAGAAATTAATCTTTTAGTGTGGGAGCACCCACACTTTGACATCAGACAGGCACCTTCACTGTCCTCTTTTAAGGGTAAAGGGACCCCTGACCATTAGGTCCAGTCGTGGCTGACTCTGAGGTTGCAGCGCTCATCTCGCTTTATTGGCCGCGTGAGCCAGCGTACAGCTTCCGGGTCATGTGGCCAGCATGACTAAGCCGCTTCTGGTGAACCAGAGCAGCGCACGGAAACGCCGTTTACCTTCCCTCCGGAGCAGTACCTATTTATCTACTTGCACTTTGAGGTGCTTTCGAACTGCTAGGTTGGCAGGAGCAGGGACCGAGCAAGGGGAGCTCACCCCGTCATGGGGATTCAAACCGCCAACCTTCTGATTGGCAAGTCCTAGGATCTGTGGTTTAACCCACAGCACCACCCACGTCCAACATTTTTCTTTAGGCAAGCCCGCCAAGATATGTAGAATGCTGACATGTGTTTTGATCTCTTTGTAAGCTGACTGTGGGTTTTGTGTATCTTTGGAATGTTTTTGTTAAATTGCGGGTGAACATATCAGACGACACAGCGATTCTTCAAACAGCTCTTGTTTATTCACAGGCCAGAACGGAACTGAACTGAAGGGTTCAGCCAGCCTGCTTATATAGAGCTCCACTACAAAGCAACAGTAACCACTTTCTGTAACTATCCAATCACTGAATGTCACTTTCAATCCCTTATTTGCATATGTGGACCTGAGTGAACACTATCTACAGTATCCCCCTGCTGGCCGAGGGTGAGAACTTCAGTACATAACAGTTTTCAAATGCCTGTCTTGCGTTGATAATTTTATTCTTTTAGAAAACCGCTTTGGGATTTCTTCTTCTTTAAAAAGCTGTCTGCTGCTGTTAACAATTGTGAGCGGGCCCTGCGACAAAACGTGGCTTGGAGTGCTGCTGTCCAGGATTCTCGCCGTTCCATTTTCCCACCCCCAAAGTCTGGCAACTGTCATTGGGCAATGAGCTTGTCCGTTTGGGGTAATTAAGAACATCACAATAATCTGCTGGATCAGGGCAGCAGTGATCTAGGGCAGCAGCTTGTTCCCAGAGTGGTCAACCAGAGACCCACAAGAAAGACCTGAATGCAGAAGTACTCTCCCCACTGGAACATTCTAGCAAGGACCCCTGAACGGTTAAATCCAGTCAAAGGCGACTATGGGGTTGCAGCGCTCATCTCGCTTTTAGGCTGAGGGAGCCGGTATTTGTCCACAGAAAGCTTTCCAGGTCATGTGGCCAGCAGGACTAAACCGCTTCTGGTGCAACGGAACACCGTGGCGGAAACCAGAGCTCATGGAAACACTGTTTATCTACTCGCGATGGTGTGCTTTCGAAATGCTAGGTTGGCAGGAGCTGGGGCAGAGCAACGGGAGCTCACTCCATCACAGGGATTTTTACCGCCGACCTTCTGATTGGCAAGCCCAAGGCTCAGTGGTTTAGACCACAGCGCCACCCGCGTCCTGCTTCTCCTTTACAATCAAGCAATACATAAAATTTATAAAATGAAGTGCCATAGCAGTGTACAGAAAAATTACTAGAAAATCATAGATCTATAATACCCCAAAACTGAGAGCAAAGGGCCCCCGCTGAATCAAATACGTTCTGTAAAAACACCTGCTGAAATTGAGACTTTTTCAGCAGGAGATGAAATATCGAAATCGTAGGTGCCTCTCCAGTGTTAGACCATGCTGCTGCTGCTGCCAAAGCTGTTTGCCAGATGTGGCTGATGACTTTGCAGGAGTCCGGTGCCTTCAGCTGCTCGCAGCCACCTCCTGCTGTGGAGGCGGAAAGCAGGAAAATAGCAAACAGTCCTTCGAAAAATAGAGAGAATAAGAGCGGGAGAGGGGGAAAGGGAAGGCTGGAGAGCAAATTAATGAGAAAACGTGGAGGTGAAGGTAAGGCCAAGTAGCCAAGGGGCCAGAGAGTGCCTGTAAGACGTGGAGCAATTAAAAACAGAAAATAGCTAAGATGTATTAGCTGAGTTAATTGAGGTGAGGGCTAAAGGAGAGAAGAGGAATGACAAAAGCCCCAAGGGCATTCCCCCCCTTTTCCTTTTGGGGTGGTGGCATGCAGGTGGTTCACCTTGGAAGTAATTGCCTGTCAAATGTTCTGACTTGGGTTGTGTTCGGATGTGTTGTTTATATGCTTTTCCTGGTAGTGAATCTCAATTGTTCTTATGCTGGGACCACCCATCAGCTGGTGATGCTGTTTGATTGACAAGTGGGATGCCATTGTGGCATATACCCTACAGTATTTCTCTGATGAAACTAGGACATCCTATTCAATAATAATAATAATAATAATAATAATAATAATAATAATATATTGGCAGTATGTCTCGGGACATCAGGTGGTTAGTAGGAGGATGTCACACTATCCAACATTTCTCCAATGAAAATAGGGACGTCCTAAAGTCGTACCTTGGTTTTCTTTTTTCTTTTTCTTTTTTAATTGATTTTAAAATTTTTTTAAAATGATATTTTATTAGATTTTATGAAAAAAAAGATTACAAAGACAACAACAAAAATTAAACACAAAAAGATTACAAAAAAAGATTGCAAAAACCAAAAATTCAACTCAAAAAACAAGACACACACACAAAAAATAAAGAATAAAAAATAAAATCCCTCCTTTCACATTTTTCGACATTCTTTCACTTGTTCTCCTGACTTCCTCCCACCTCCCTCTTTGTATTCCATTTAGAAAAATATTCAGCATATTCAGCCTTATTCCTCAAACCTCTTCATTTTTTATATTAATCTCATTAATCCTTATCTTATCCTCTTGATCTTGAAAATTATTAAACATACACCATTGACTTTTCTGACGGGGCTTCCACAGCTTCCGATCAGCTGCAGGAGCTTCCTGCAGCCAATCAGAAGCCGTGCTTTGGTTTTTGAACATTTTGGAAGTCTAATGGATTTCCAGAACAGATTCTGTTCGACTTCCAAGGTACGACTGTATTCCATAATATTTTTTATTTATTTATACCCTGCCCATCTGATGGGGTTGCCACAGCCACTCTGGGCAGCTTCTAACATATATAAAATCATAACAAACCATTAAACATTTTTTAAAAAACTTCCCTATACAAGGCTAGCTTCAGATGTCTTCTAAAAGTTGTACAGTTACTAGTTACTTATCTCCTTGGCGCAGGGGTTGCCTAACTCCATACCCTCCAACAGTTTTTCAATAAAAATAGGGATGTCCCACCATACCCCCTCCAACATTTCTCCAACGAAGTGACATTTTCCCCCTAAGGAAAAGCGAGACATTCCAGGATCATATCAGAAACCAAGGCAGCTTCTGTAAATCCAAGACTGTCCCAGAAAATAAGGACATTTGGAGAGTCTGGTGGCGTAGCGATTAGAGTGTCGGATTAGGTTCTGGAGACCAGGGTTCAAAATCCCACTAGGCCACGAAGCTCACTGGGTGGCCTTGGGCCACGATTGCTGCCTCTTGGTGTTTTTATGGGTATTAAATAGGGAGGGGGGGCCATTGTGTGCTCCCTTGTGGTTTTGGGTAAAAGGTGGGATGGAAATGCAATGGAATGAAATAAAAATGGCCAATGAAAGAAGCTCTGGCCCACAAAACCATAAAGGTTCCTTGTTCCTGACATCTGGAGGGCCACAAATTGCTAACCCCTAATGCAGAGAGATCCCAGAGAATGTATTTTTTAATCATCTTGGCCAGAGCTTTCCAAACAGTGCGTCGCAACACATTAGTGTGTTGGCTGCAATGTGTAGGTGTGTCGTGCGAATGCTCCCCATGCGCCTCCCGGAGTTGAAAAGGGGCTAGCTTACCATCTGGTTTGCTAGTGATATAGAAAAAATAGGGGTGGTTGGCTTTTGCTGCCCAATTCCCCAAGGGACTGAGTCCCCTAAGTCCATTGGGTAATTCCTTTTATTTTTATTTTATATACTGTGATTTTTTTTTAATGTGAACCGCTCTGAGACCTCTGGGTATAGGGCAGTATATAATAATAATAATAATAATAATAATAATAATAATAATAATAATAATAGGTCAGAGCTGAATGGATGGAGGCAGGAGGCAGTGTATGCAAGGCAGATCTTTTTTTCCTCTTGCAACAGAGTTCCCTCCCCTCCTAGCAAGGAGACAAGAGAGACCCAAAACCAAGAAGAAATATCTCTTTAAGGGTTTGCATTTTGGCATGGAGATGAAGCACATCCCCTCTACAAAGAGTCAGAAATTATGTCACACATAAGGTGGGGCTGCTGTGGCTCAGGCAGGCCAAAGTGTGATGTTCCTGAGGATTTGGCAAGTTTCACACAGTTCCAGACACAGTTCACACACAAAAAATTAGCATCTGATAAGACAATCAGGATGCCGGACAGACATCCCTCAATGCAGAGCATCTGGGCAAACAATGACAATTAATACAAAGGTGGTTCATAGATATAGGAGAGAAGTCCTTTCTAGAAATTCCCCTGATTGCTATCTGCCTACCTGTTGCGTGGCGAGTTCCTGCCCCCCACCAGGATAAATAAAGACACGAGACAACATAAATTGAAGTTAATTGGGCGAATTAGGCCACAACTTTATTGAATTCAGGAATGAGAGGCATTGGCTTAGGCATTGGTCCTAACGACTATCCGGCTCCAGCCCAATTGCTGGAGACACGGGGAAGGGTTAACCTTAGATCGGGGGAGTCTCCTGGCAAGGCACGTCGACTAGGAGCTCCCCCGGGTCACCGCTTTGGGGCGTGCCTTTGGCCCACACCTCCATAGGCTTCGGACAGGGCCACGCCCCCCGGAGTCCTTTAACGGACCACCCTTCGCTCGCTGGGGGGAGGTGATGGCGTTCCTCCCCCCCCACATCCTCTTAACCCCTTCTTACCAATGCCTACCGCCAAATGCCGAGAAGTTGTGACGAGTTGCTACAAGGTAGGCGAAAAACCAAAAGGCCGCAAATTGCCGATTGGGAAAAATTCCTACCATGCCCCTTGCGGTGACAGACCGAAGTCCATAGCAAAGTCAAAGACCTATCTAGTCTACCTAAAGGGAGGGAGGGTGGGAAAACGTGAGGGGGGAGCCGGCGAAAAGAGGGCGAGCCCCCTCCGCGCCGGCTCTAAATAGGGCAAACCACGCCCCCCGCCAGCCAGCTGATTGGCTGGCTGGGGGGGGGAGCGCCCTGGCCGGGATTCCCTTGGTCTCGTGGGGGCTGGGACCAGCCCCCGCTCACGTGGGGTGGGCGTGAAGCCCGCAACGCCACCTCCTGGGGCAAGCCGGAAGTGGCTTTCTCAGGCAAGGAAGACTAAAGAGGCAGAGGAAATATTTAGTCTTTAGGAGAGCTAAGTGGCTTTAGGATTTCTCTCCTGTACTATTTTAGACACGTGGCTTATATCCTTATGTATGTGTGTTTACCTTGTGCAGTTATCAACATGTATTCTATATTTAAGACCTTAGATTTCCCATAACACTAGTAAAACTGAATTACTGTGTTGCGAAATGATGTCTAAAAAGTGTGAAAAGTTTGGAAAGCTCTGATCTAGGCTGTCTTCTCTTGCTGTCAAACTTTTTGCTCTCCACTCACAGAGTCATGCCAATTCAGTTTCTCCTGGCCTGCTGAGGTATTTCCCATCCCTGCCTTTTTACATGAGACCAGGAAGGGGAAGTCAACCTTTATTGCAGAGTTGAATTGTTCCAGGGAGATGATCTTTGCCCTTTTCACATTTCGCTTGGGCCTGAGTTATGAGCTTGTAAAGGACCACAACGGGCTGCTCCAGTTGGCCTGGAAGATAACTGGAAGCTAATGAAGTCTCCATGGACCTCTGGAGTCTCAATTTATAAACCTGACAAGTGAGATACTAAAAAAAAATATGTTGGCCTGGTGTGCTGTTAATCATGGTGAGAACTTTAGGTGAAAAAGTGTGGTGGTTAGTAAAAGGTAAGGATAAAGGACCCCTGGACAGTTAAGTCCAGTCAAAGGCGACTATGGGGTTACAGTGCTCATCTCACTTTCAGGCCGAGGGAGCTAGTGTTTGTCCACAGACAGCTTTCCGGGTCATGTGCCCAGCAGGACTAAAACGCTTCTGGCACAACGGGACACCGTGACGGAAGCCAGAGTGCATGGAAACACCATTTACCTTCCCACCGCAGCACTACCTATTTATCTACTTGCACTGGTGGGCTTTCAAACTTCTAGATTGGCAGAAGCTGGGACAAAGCAACAGGAGCTCACTCTGTCACGGGGATTCGAACCACCGACCTTCTGATCAGCAAGCCCAAGAGGCTCAGTGGTTTAGATCACAGCACCAAGAAGCCGTAATATAAAGGCAAATGAGGATATAGCTATCAGCAGCCAGCAATGTAAGACTTGCCGCTATCTTGGGCTAGGTGAGGACCTCAGAGGACCTCAGTGAGAACCTCTGCCTGGTGATGCCTAAAGAAACCAGGTGCCAGACAGTGTAGATTAGTGTTTAGAGTGCTGGATTAAGACCCAGGAGGTCAGGGTTCAAATCCCCACTCAGCTATGAAGATCACTGGGTGACCTTGGGCTGCAGCCACAATCTCTCAGCCTAATCTTCTTCACAGGTTCGTTGATGGGATATGACGGGGTGGGAAAAAGCCATGTATCCCACTTTGTGTTGCTTGGAAGCGCACTTATAATTATAATAAAAACAATTTATTAAATGGAGGGGGAGGTGTTAGTAGGTTGCTGTCTTTATTTTGATTATATATACAGTCGTACCTTGGTTGACAAACAGAATTTGTTCCGGAAGTACATTTGGCTTCTGAAAATGTTTGAAAACCAAGGCGCGGCTTCCGATTGGCTGCAGGAGCTTCCTGCACTCAATCGGAAGCCCTGTCAGATGTTTGGGTTCCAAAGAACGTTCACAAACCAGAACACTCACTTCCGGGTTTGCGGTGTTTGGGAGCCAAGACGTTTGAGTTGCAAGGCGTTCGTCAACCGAGGTACGACTGTATTGTGGTTTTGTATTTTGATTTTGTTTTGTTCTTTGAACTGCCCTGAAACCTCTGGGTATAGTGCAGTATATAAATTCAATAAATAAAATATAAATAAATAAATAAATAAATAATAAAGATCTTCTGCTCTTGATACGACGCTTGTGCATGATTCCTCTGCGCAAATCTTTCACGAGTGGCTTTGAGTTACAGTGGTACCTCAGGTTACATACGCTTCAGGTTACATACGCTTCAGGTTACAGACTCCGCTAACCCAGAAATAGTGCTTCAGGTTAAGAACTTTGCTTCAGGATGAGAACAGAAATCGTGCTCCGGCAGCGCAGTGACAGCAGGAAGCCCCATTAGCTAAAGTGGTGCTTCAGGTTAAGAACAGTTTCAGGTTAAGAATGGACCTCCAGAACGAATTAAGTACTTAACCTGAGATACCACTGTATAAGACTTCCAAATAAATAAATATATTCTGCTCTTGATACAATGCTTCCGTGTGATTGCTCTTCCAAATAATTCCAAACAATCGTTCAAATATTCCAAATAATTCTGAATAATTAAAACATTCTAAACAAATAATTCTAATTAATAATATTAATAGTAACAACTTGTGCCACCGTATTACAGATTCTATTATTATTATTATTATTATTACATTTACATTATGCTTTCTTCCTCCACAATGAGCAGGTGTAATGATAGATTGCTTAGGGAGGAATTACACTGCCATCTGGCGGCTCACTCAAGTTTGGACTTTTCTCCTTGTCTTCACTCTTTAAAATCAATATGACGTTCTATCAGATCAAAGTCTCAAAGGCCTTTAAGACTATTGGTGACGCACCTTGAGAAACCATAAAAAAATACAGGGATGGTGGTGCAAGACTAAGGTTGGACCAGATCTGAAAACCCGCCATTCTATACCTGCTCTCTGATCTAGGGATAAAGTGGGGAGACACAGATCAGAGTCGCATTTCTTTTACACATTTTAACTTCTGCAGACAAGTGACAATCCCTAATGCAGCATACATCTGTGCATTTTTTCACGTACTAAAAGCGAAGGAAGCACATACAATGAACAAGTTAAGCTCATAAGAGCTGAGGTGATCGTCTGCATTTTCAAGACCTGAGATGCAACTCAGTTCAGATTAGACCAGGCATGGCCAAACTTGGCCCTCCAGATGTTTTGGGACTACAATTCCCATCATCCCTGACCACTGGTCCTGTTAGCTAGGGATGATGGGAGTTGTAGTCCCAAAAAACATCTGGAGGGCCAAGTTTGGTCCTGCCTGGAATACAAGCAATCGGTTGGGATTTAATTGAAGCTCCTATTTAGCTCTTTAAAAAAAAAATTACCCCGTATGTTCTCACCTCTGTTTTGTTTTTAGTACTTTTTGTTCGTTTGTTTCAGATGAATGTTTACAACCTGCTTGATTTGCAGATTTGAGATGGTTGGGGGTGGGCAACGCTTCAGATTGATCACGATGCCTCGACAGCTGGCGGAACTCTACTTAAATGTCACTACATAAATACGCAGCGCTATTATGACAGTTTATTAATGAACAGTGTCTCTGGGGGCAGAATCTAATACGGCGGCTGAAATGTTGCTAATGAACCCCCGAGGGATCATTGGACAGCTCCTCTATCTTCTGTTGTGCAGCAACTACACGATCTTGAGTTAGCTGTTGCCTCTTTGGAATATGCGAGGTGTTGCCACTTTCGCTCGGAGAACCCTTTCTCTACCTCCCTCTGTCTCACTGGGGTGCCAATGTGCCCATCAGTACCTCAAATGGTGCCTGTGAAAGGTCTCGGTAAATATCCTGTCAAAAATCCACTATGTAACTCTTCCAGACAACTCTTCTTTGGTAGACGAAAGTTATGGAGCTTTTTTTTTTAAAGGAGAAGCTCCCCCCACAAAATGATTTCTGCAACTTTTTCACATTTCCCTTTCCCTTTTTCATTTAAATACCTTTATTGTACATCAGAATCTATAAACATACAATACAATGCATATATCAAACAATACAATACATACATATCTACAAAACATATACCCAACATGAACACACCTTCAGTGAATTGACTTCCAACCATTCTCATTGTCCTAGTTTATATTTATTTAATCTATACACATTTCACTTTGGATGCTCTGTTCTTCCAAATATTTTCCAAGCTAATTTCGTTATATTCTCCTTATTTTCTAGATTCATTCAATGTCTGTCAGGAGATCTACCTTCTCCACATAGTTTTCAAGATATTCTTTAAAGATAGTCCATTCCTTATTAACTTTTTGTAAGGTGTTTCCTCTTACTCTCCCTGTTGATTTAGCAACGTGCAAGTATTCAATCATTTTTTGCTAACCAGTCTCTTTTTGTGGGGACATTATTACTTTTCCAGTTCTTTGCAATTAAGATCCTTGCCGCTGTGGTTGCGTACATGAATAATGGTCTGACTGTTTTCTTAATTTCTTCGGACATGATTTTACAAAAGAGAATCTGAACCTTTTTTAAAGTTCATTATGAATAAAAAAAGTAATGAACTTTTTCACATTTTTCACATTTTGCCCCCATTGCCATACGTTGGTCGACATTTTGCTGATTCCGGGAATTTCCCCCTTGCACAATTTTTTCATTTTTTTTTATTTTCAATGCAAAATTACAACAAAATTTACAAACATTGAATCCAAAATAAAACAGTACAAACAAGAAAACAAAACAAAACACAATAGAAAAAAGAACACAAAAAACAAAAACACAAATCTACAAATAAAACCATATCATCATTCTAATCTAATCATTACATACGTATACACATATTGACTTCCTTCCTTTGTTCTGATACCTCGAATTTTTACTTTTTACTCATTTTTAAGGGCAGAATCCAGGATATGTCCAGGGAACCCCAGATGTATAGCAGCCCTAGCACTTCCTGCTCACTCTGAATTTACATGGGCTCCACTTCTTCTGCACTGAACATGCCTGTTGGATTATTACTACAGTGGTACCTGTAGTTACGAACTTAATTCGTTCTGGAGGCCCGTTCTTAACCTGAAACTGTTCTTAACTAGAGGCGTGCTTTTGCTAATGGGGCCTCCCACTGCCATTGCGCCGCCGGAGCACGATTTCTGTTCTCATCCTGAAGCAAAGTTCTTAACCTGAAGCACTATTTCTGGGTTAGCAGAGTCTATAACCTGAAGCGTTTGTAAACTGAGGTGTTTGTAACTCGAGATACCACTGTATTATTTATTGGTTGCTTTTTTTTTTTTTACCAAGGCAATTCAAAGCAACCGCCAAGGATAAGTAAACACATACAGCAAAAATTACATTAATTATTTTAATAATTATTATTATTGATTTTCTAATTTTAAAATTCTACATTTTAAAATGTTCGTTTAAACAATCTTAAATTGATGACTTCCCTTCTTCTCCTTTCATTGTTTGGCTTGTGTACCACACATCCCTGCATATTTAACATAATCCAAACCACTCAGTATTCCAATCTTGCATCCATCTAACTTATTTAGACTGTTGAATTTTTCTTTATGCTACCAGCGTTTTCACATATCCTCACTTTTCACCCATATATTCAATAAACATTGTCCAATCTTAAACGTGCGTTTTTCTTATTCTGTATGTTAAGTTTGCAAGCTGCACATATTCCGTCAGTTTAAGTTCCCGTTCTTCTTTGGTTGGAACCTCACCTGTTTTCAATTTTTGGGCTAATGAAACACAGGCTGCAGTAGTGGCATACATAACCTTTTTTTGACACCTGGGAATTTCCGTCTGAATTCTCCCCAACAAAAAGGACTCTGTTTTTTTTTGGAGAGGTACTTTTAAACACCCACCCAATTCATCATAAATTATTTCCCAATACTCTTTTACCCTTTTACAAGTCCACCACATATGATAAAACGTACCCTCAACCTCATTACATTTCCAGCTCTTATCTGATTTGGACCCATAAATGTATAGGCTGCAAAAGTCACATAAAATCTGCCTTCCACAACCTGGTGCCCTGCAGATATTTCAGACAGCAGCTTCCTGCATCCCTGTCCGTTGGCCATACTGGCTGGGGCTGATGGGAGTTGGAGGCCAACAATATTTTTAGAAGACCACAGTTCCCTTCTCTGTGTGCTAAGAGCAGCCTGTTTGTATTCCCAACCATGGCTAGGCTATTCCTTCCCTTCATTAAATCAGGCGAGCACATGAATATATATATAAACCAGCCGTTTCCCACCGACGGATCCCCAATTTTGCTTTAAGAGCCCCACAGCTAACAAAATCAGATATTCCCATTGATTCCCTCTCTTCAATTAAGTCTGCCTATCAAAAGGAAACAGAGCGCTTTGGAGTAGATGTTACATCCATGTATTATTCATTGATTAGTCATTCGTAAAATTCTCACTTACAAACTGCGGTTGAGCAAACCCTTTAATCAATAATTAGTGAGGTTTCCTCCCCCTGAAGCAAAACAAGAACTTTGGGGTTGGAATTAAACTTTCTTTTTATTCTTCAGGTACCTCGAAAATAGGAGGAGAGCCTGCCGAGGCCATGTGTTTCCCTGTATGTTTCCGAGCACAATTCAAAGTGTTGGTGCTGACCTTTAAAGCCCTAACGGCCTTGGTCTTGTATACCTGAAGGAGCGTCTCCACCCCCATCATTTTACCCGGACGCTGAGATCCAGCACCAAGGGCCTTCTGGTGGTTCCCTCATTGTGAGAAGTGAGGTTGCAGGAAACCAGATAGAGGGCCTTCTTGGTAGTGGCACCCGCCTTGTGGAACACCCTCCCATCAGATTCAAGGAAATAAGCAGCTATCCTATTTTTAAAAGACATCTGAAGGCAGCCCTGTTTAGGTGGGTGGGGTAGAAATAATAGATGATGATGATGATGATGATTATTATATTATGTGGTGTGGCAGAGAGTCATGAATCCAGTAGCGCTCCCGATACAGAGACGGAGGCTATAACGCCTCCCACAGGATCTCACTGGTCTTCTGGCACTGGGCACTTTCCAAGCAGGTTATTAAATGGCGTACCCATCTTCAGGCCAGAAGTCTGGTCCATTAAGGCTCTGAGGTTCTCCACAAAGGGGTAGAGCCTGGAAGAGGTAGTCTGTAGGCAGAAACTGAAAGGACCTCAGTCTGCTCTCAACCGCTGCTGGAACAAGTTACTCACCCAGAGCTGTCCATGGTCCTGAAACTCCTGACCTGATGATGTTGTTTAGTTTAATCCTGTCCGACTCTTCGTGACCCCATGGACCAGAGCACGCCAGGCACTCCTGTCTTCCACTGCCTCCCGCAGTTTGGTCAAACTCATGCTGGTAGCTTCAAGAACACTGTCCAACCATCTTGTCCTCTGTCGTCTCCTTCTCCTTGTGCCCTCCATCTTTCCCAACATCAGGGTCTTTTCCAGGGAGTCTTCTCTTCTCATGAAGTGGCCAGAGTCTTCTCTTCTCATGAGGTGGCCAAAGTATTGGAGCCTCAGCTTCATGATCTGCCCTTCCAGTGAGAACTCAGGGCTGATTTCCTGAAGAATGGATACATTTGATCTTCTTGCAGTCCATGGGACTCTCAAGAGTCTCCTCCAGCACCATAATTCAAAAGCATCAATTCTTCGGCGATCAGCCTTCTTTATGGTCCAGCTCTCACTTCCATACATCACTACTGGGAAAACCATGGCCTTAACTATACGGACCTTTGTTGGCAAGGTGATGTCTCTGCTTTTTAAGATGTTGTCTAGGTTTGTCATTGCCTTTCTCCCAAGGAGCAGGCGTCTTTTAATTTGGTGACTGCTGTCACCATCTGCAGTGATCATGGAGCTCAAGAAAGTAAAATCTCTCACTGCCTCCATTTCTTCCCTTTCTATTTGCCAGGAGGTGATGGGCCCAGTGGCCATGATCTTCATTTTTTTGATGTTGAGCTTCAGACCATATTCTGTGCTCTCCTCTTTCACCCTCATTAAAAGGTTCTTTAATTCCTCCTCACTTTCTGCCATCAAGGTTGTGTCATCTGTATATCTGAGGTTGTTGATATTTCTTCCAGCGATCTTAATTCCGGCTTGGGGTTCATCCAGCCCAGCCTTTCGCATGATGAATTCTGCATATAAATTAAATAAGCAGCCTTGTCATACTCCTTTCCCAATTTCGAACCAATCAGTTGTTCCATATCCAGTTCTAACTGTAGCTTCTTGTCCCACATAGAGATTTCTCAGGAGACAAATGAGGTGATCAGGCACTCCCATTTCTTTAAGAACTTGCCATAGTTTGCTGTGGTCGACATAGTCAAAGGCTTTTGCATAGTCAATGAAGCAGAAGTAGATGTCTTTCTGGACCTGATGTTACTTGCCTCAAAATGGAAAGAAGCAGAAGTCCCAGCAAAGGAAGAATGGATACAAAAACTTATGGAATATGCAGAAATGGCGAAACTTACCGGAAGAAGAAATCAAGATATATTTTTTTTTAAATAAAAGAATGGAAATGGTCTATTGAATGTTTACAGATAAATTTTAAGCAGATAAAAACATTGGCAGGATTATTGTAATAACCTGCAGTTTCACAAGAGTATATATTTAAAGAAGATGAAAAAATGAGCAAATTAAGTTAATTTGGATATGCAGAAGATATTAAAAATAAATTTAAGGAACTGCAAAAAGAGGGGGAAGGAAGTCAAGTTTTGAAATGTCATAGTAAAAAGTAAAGGTACCCCTGCCTGTACGGGCCAGTCTTGACAGACTCTGGGGTTGTGCGCCCATCTCACTTAAGAGGCCAGGGGCCAGCGCTGTCCGGAGACACTTCCGGGTCACGTGGCCAGCGTGACATCGCTGCTCTGGCGAGCCAGAGCCGCACACGGAAACGCCGTTTACCTTCCCGCCAGTAAGCGGTCCCTATTTATCTACTTGCACCCGGAGGTGCTTTCGAACTGCTAGGTTGGCAGGCGCTGGGACCGAAGACGGGAGCGCACCCCGCCGCGGGGATTCGAACCGCCGACCTTTCGATCGGCAAGTCCTAGGCGCTGAGGCTTTAACCCACAGCGCCACCCGCGTCCCTGCCTGAAATGTCATAATGATTGTAAAATTAGTGAAATGCATAAAATTAGTGAAATGTATAAACTTGAAAAGAATAAATATATTTTTTTTAGAAGAAAGAAAGAAAAGAAACCCCTGACCTGATTTCTCTGTGAGATCTGGCCTCAGACCTGAGCTTGTCATCAACTGGTGGTGGTGGCTATCGCTTAGTTTAAACTACCTTCCACAGGGTTGTTGTGAGGAGAAATGAAAAAGGAGGATATTGTATAATATGAATCTGAGCTCTGGGGATACAAGAGAGGCACTGAGATGTAACTAGTAGTACTAGCACCAGCTCTCTGAACATCTCTACTTCATATCACTAATGGTCTCTCTGCTGACTTGGAGAACTAAGAAGCAATGCCCCACCTTTAATTTGGTTGCACTCTGGTTTTATTATTATTATTATTATTAATAATAATAATAATAATAATTTATTTATATCCCGCCCTCCCCAGCCGAAGCCGGGCTCAGGGCGGCTAACAACACTAAAACAGTGCAACATTATAAAAACATTATAAAAATTAATTAAAATCAAAATTGATGGCAACCATAAACTAAAGTTTTGTAAAGATTGCTAAAGGAGGGAGTCAGGCTGCGCCCTGACCAAAGGCCTGGTGGAACAGCTCTGTCTTGCAGGCCCTGCGGAAAGATGTCAAGTCCCGCAGGGCCCTAGTCTCTTGTGACAGAGCATTCCACCAGATTGGAGTCACAGCCGAAAAAGCCCTGGCTCTAGCTGACCTAACCTCTCTGTGGCCTGGGACCTTCAGGATGTTTTTATTTGAAGACCGTAAGTTCCTCTGTGGGGCATACCAGGAGAGGCGGTCCTGTAGGTACGAGGGTCCTAGGCCGTATAGGGCTTTGAAGGTTTAAACCAGCACCTTAAACCTGATCCTGTACTCCACCGGGAGCCAGTGCAGCTGGTATAGCACCGGATGAATGTGATCTCGCAGCGAAGACCCCGTAGTTCTTTCTTGCATCAAAACCAAGCTTACTGCAGCACTGCAGAGGCTGGAAATGGTAGCTCTGTGCAAGTCACCCTGCAATCCATTAATGTATTATTCATCTGAGATTCCCCTTGAAATGAATGCCTCCAGCTTTCACAGCTTTTCTCTGATCAATAATTAGTGAGATTTCCACTAAAACGAGGAAGAACCGAACCCGCAGGACACGGGCACATTTTGCTATAATTAAAAAGATCTCCATATGCGTATATGGCTTGGATAGCTCAGTTGGTTAGAGCGTGGTGCTGATAATGCCAAGGTTGCAGGTTCGATCTCCGTCTGGGATAGCTGCATATTCTTGCATTGCAGAGAGCTGGACTAGATAATCCTCAGGGTCCCTTCCAACTCTTTGATATGACATGATAAGGCAAGCAGATGGGCAGATGGCAACTGGTGGGACCTTACCCTTAATGGCTCAGCCTCCACCAGACTGAGTTCTACTTAGAGGAGATCAACTGAATGTACCTAAATTAATGAGGTCTACTTTACTTAAAGTAAGTAAATACTTTACTTGGTATCTATCTATCATCTATCTATATCTATCTATCTATCTATCTATCTATCTATCTATCTATCTATCTATCTATCTATCTCTATCTATCTATCTATCTATCTATCTATCTATCTATCTATCTATCTATCATCTATCTATCTATCTATCTATCTATCTATCTATCTATCTATCTATCTATATCTATCTATCTATCATCTATCATCTATCTATCTATCATCTATATCTATCTATCATCTATCTATCTATCTATCTATCTATCTATCTATCTATCTATCTATCTATCTATCTATCATCTATCATCTATCTATCTATCATCTATCTATCTATCATCTATCATCTATCATCTCTCTCTCTCTCTCTCTCTCTCTCTCCTTCTCATCTTCTATCATTTATCTATCTATCTATCATCTTCATAGAAGAGGAGAATAATGTGGTGCCTCTTCCCAAAGATGCAGCAGCTCCCATCAGTTCATGCTTGCATGGCAAATGGTCACGAGATTCAACAGTATCTCCATAACCCAAGGACAGTAGTGGGGACCATTTTTCAGCCCCAAGGGCCAGCATTCCCTTTGGGGCAATGCTCTAGGGGGCACATGGCAGTGGTAGACAAGTGGGTGGAGCAATCAATGTCAGTATTACCTTCGTACAATAGGCTACTTTTTAAAGACAAGGTCATAGACTTCTTTCTCCTGCTGACCATTGGTGGTACGGTTAGTAAGGTGGATGAATCAGATCCAACCCCTGGCAGCTCTTGAGAGGCAGGTGGAGCCTATGAACCAGGCTGCAGGTGCTGGTGGGGAGATAGGGCAAGTGAAATCTCACCCCCATGACTCCTCCCAGGATCCCCTCCCATGGATTCTCCCAACTGAGCTAGAAACCTTCCCAGCCCACTGGATCTCTCCCAGGGTCCTCTGAAGGCAACTCCAACCCCACATTCGGAGCCATGACACAGGCAAGCTAAAGGCATGATCAATGTTCAAGTGTTAGGACACATTTTCCAGAAGAGATTGTTTAGAAATCCTCTTAAAGAATTTAGGATTAATTGGGGTCTAATTGATTAAAGACTTAATGGCTAAAATAGACCATGGAATCATAGAATTGCAGAGTTGGAAGGAACTATTAGGACAATCTAAGGGACACGGGTGGCGCTGTGGGTTAAACCACAGAGCCTAGGACTCACCGATCAGAAGGTCGGCGGTTTGAATCCCCGTGACGGGGTGAGCTCCTGTTGCTCGGTCTCTGCTCCTGCCAACCTAGCAGTTTGAAAGCACGTCAAAATGCAAGTAGATAAATAGGTACCGCTCCAGCGGGAAGGTAAACGGCATTTCCGTGCGCTGCTCTGGTTCGCCAGAAGCGGCTTAGTCATGGTGGCCACATGACCCGGAAGCTGTACGCTGGCTCCCTCGGCCAATAAAGCGAGATGAGCGCCGCAACCCCAGAGTCGGCCACGAGTGGACCTAATGGTCAAGGGTCCCTTTACTTTTACCTTTATGAGGACAATCTAGTCCTACCCTCTGCAGTGCAGGAATATTTTGCCTAATATGAGGCTCAAACCCACAACCCTGAAATTAAGAGTCTCAAGCTGTACTGACTGAGATTTCTTGAGCTGGTTATACAACACATGTCTATATTTGTGGGTTTTCTTGCTGACCATATTTAAACCCAATATTTGCACCTGATTTCTTCTCCATTTAGGAAGGCCCTGAAGATGGCAGCAGAACCTAAGAAATGGAAAAACAAAGTAATCTGGTTGTGAAGTCAAACCTATGTTTGCCAGCAGAGGTCAGACGCACACACAGTTAGCAACGCCTGCCCTGAAATAAAGGAAGTTTACAGAGTAATCTCACTGCTCTTCGCAGAGTGAAAGCCTCAATCGAAAATGTTGCGGTTTCTAGATAGCTTGCATCACAGACAGCAAGGAATCAATTACTTGGGGTGGGAAAATTCCTTTTCAAGGAAGTGAAAAGAAGAAGAAGCTAGAATAGATTTATAAAAATAGAGTTATGATAGAGATGCAGAAGGGAAAATCATTATATTAAGATCCACAATGGGGTGGGGAGGGAAGTCAGAAGGGATTATATGTTTATGTTTTTAATTTATGTGTTTACGTAAAATAAGAAAATGCAAAAATAAAATTTATAAAACTGGGGGGAGTGCACAAAATGGATTTGGAAAATATGGATTTTTGAAAGTAACATGGAAGAGCCCCGACCTTTCTGGTTTCAAATCAAAATGAGGATAGACAAGGCATGTACAGTGGTACTTAATTCGTTCTGGAGGTCCGTTCTTAACCTGAAACTGTTCTTAACCTGAAGCACCACTTTAGCTAATGGGGCCTCCTGCTGCTGCCGCGCTGCCACCACAAGATTTCTGATCTCATCCTGAAGCAAAGTTCTTAACCCGGGGTACTATTTCTGGCTTAGCGGAGTCTGTAACCTGAAGTGTATGTAACCCGAAGCCTATGTAACCTGAGGTACCACTGTAGATCCAATTCCACCTCTGCTTAGAAGATACCTGAAGATGGCAGCAGAAGACAAGAAATGGTAAAGTTATTCTCGTTTCAAATCAAACAGAGGATAGACCGACACTTGCCAGCAGAGGTCGGAAGTAAGCAAAGTCTGCCACAGAGAGTGAAAATCTCAATAGAAACAGCTGTGGTTTCTAGAGGGTTTGCATGACTGACTTCAAGTGATCAATTCAGGGAGGAAAAGTTCCTTCTCAAGGAAGTGAAAAAGCAATCAACTAGAATTGTAAAAACTCTCACTGGCACCTGTGCATTAGATGCCCTGGCCACAAAAAATATTAATATTTATTACATGACCTCCCCCAGAAGGTCCCAGGGTGGGTCACAACCATCTAAAATACAACATTAAAAACAGTTTTAGACTAACTGCAGTCAAGCTACCAAGTACAGTTAGGTCTGGCCTCACCACTGGGCATCCTTGGGCAGTTGCCAGCATCTCAACCAACCAACCAACCAACCAACCAACCAACCAACCAACCGGACTCATTGCTAATTTGTGGGATGCCCCCCTTGAATTCACCATGTTGCTTTGAGCAGTGTCAACGAACTGGGTCTACGTAGCTGCCAGGATCGGAGCCAGCATGTTCCTGAATGTAAGTCACAAGGGAACAAGAGAGGGCAAGGACTGCTGTCACTTTCATGTTCTGCTTGTGGCACCTGGTGGATCACTGCTTGTGGAAATACAGTGTCAGGGAACTGCCATCGGAGCCAGAGGGAGGGCTCCAGAGGGGTTCAGGAGAGCATCCCGGGAGGGAGAGAAGCAGCCCATCTGCTGGGGAAGGAATTCAGCGCAGCACCAGTGGAGAAGGGGGGCAGATGGGGGAAGCGGCGAGGTAGCTCCATGACTCCTCGCCGGGGACCAGCGGGGAGAGCACGGGTCCTCCGCTGCCCACACCCTCCCTGCGCAGAAGGCTTCCGCGCAGGGAGAGTAGGAGGAGACTAGGCGTCAAAGAGCTTCTTTGATGGAAGAAGTTCAAGAAACGCCCACTGACGGATTCTGCCAGCGATTGAGACAGCCACGGGTGAAAGGCTGTCCAGACAGAAAGGGTTCACCCAGGTAACCTAGCCAGGTGTGGTGTGGATTTACGCATGAGCAACCCCTAGAACCATTACATACAGGATGCTCGACTCAATGACCATTGGTCTGATCCAGCAAGACTCTTCTTAAGTCCTTAGTTTGTAGATGTGAAGCTAGGCTTCCTTCCTTCCTTCCTTCCTTCCTTCCTTCCTTCCTTCCTTCCTTCCTTCCTTCCTTCCTTCCTTCCTTCCTTCCTTCCTTCCTTCCTTCCTTCCTTCCTTCCTTCCTCTCTTCTTTCTTTCTTTCTTTCTTTCTTTCTTTCTTTCTTTCTTTCTTTCTTTCTTTCTTTCTTTCTTTCTTTCTTTCTTTCTTTCTTCCCTCCAATTTATATTACTTTTTGCTTATTTACATTGAACTGCATTTGCCATTTAAATGCCCATTCACACACTTTGGAGAAATGCATGCAATCTTATTTTTTTGTTTTTACTGCCCTGAATAGGTAAAGGTAAAGGACCCCATGACGGTTAAGTCTAGTCAAAGGTGACTATGGGGTTGCTGCACTCATCTCACTTTCAGGCCGAGGGAGCTGGCGTTTGTCTGCAGACAGCTTTCTGGGTCATGCGGCCAGCAGGACTAAACGGCTTCTGGAGCAACAGAACACTGTGATGGAAACAAGAGTGCATGGAAACACCGTTTACTTTCCCGCTGCAGCGGTACCTGTTTATCTACTTTCACTGGTGTGCTTTCAAACTGCTAGGTTGGCAGGAGCTGGGACAGAGCAATTGGAGCTCACTCCGTCATGGGGATTCGAACCGCTGACCTTCTGATTGGCAAGCCCAAGAGGCTCAGGGGTTAGACCACAGCGCCACTCACGTCCCTACAAAATAATACAGTGAAGATCAATGAAAAGTTTAAAAATTGTAATGGAAAAAACCTCACACCTATAATTACACTGAAAAGCTTTCAGGACAGGACGTAGCAAGCAGAAAGAAATATGCACACCCCACAACTTCACATTGTTGTATCTTCAAAATGATCCGGTCAAATCACTCAGAACAGTTATTTCAATTGGGCGTTATTTACTCTCCTGTGAAAGGTAGAATCATAGAATCATAGAGTTGGAAGAGACCACAAGGGCCATCGAGTCCAACCCCCTGCCAAGCAGGAAACACCATCAGAGCACTCCTGACATATGGTTGTCAAGCCTCTGCTTAAAGACCTCCAAAGAAGGAGACTCCACCACACTCCTTGGCAGCAAATTCCACTGTCAAACAGCTCTTACTGTCAGGAAGTTCTTCCTAATGTTTAGGTGGAATCTTCTTTCTTGTACTTTGGATCCATTGCTCCGTGTCCGCTTCTCTGGAGCAGCAGAAAACAACCTTTCTCCCTCCTCTATGTGACATCCTTTTATATATTTGAACATGGCTATCATATCACCCCTTAACCTCCTCTTCTCCAGGCTAAACATGCCCAGCTCCCTTAGCCGTTCCTCATAAGGCATTGTTTCCAGGCCTTTGACCATTTTGGTTGCCCTCCTCTGGACACGTTCCAGTTTGTCAGTGTCCTTCTTGAATTGTGGTGCCCAGAACTGGACACAGTACTCCAGGTGAGGTCTGACCAGAGCAGAATACAGTGGCACTATAACTTCCCTTGATCTAGATGCTATACTCCTATTGATGCAGCCCAGAATTGCATTGGCTTTTTTAGCTGCCGCGTCACACTGTTGGCTCATGTCAAGTTTGTGGTCAACCAAGACTCCTAGATCCTTTTCACATGTACTGCTCTCAAGCCAGGTGTCACCCATCTTGTATTTGTGCCTCTCATTTTTTTTGCCCAAGTGTAATACTTTACATTTCTCCCTGTTAAAATTCATTTTGTTTCTTTTGGCCCAGTTCTCTAATCTGTCAAGGTCGTTTTGAAGTGTGATCCTGTCCTCTGGGGTGTTAGCCACCCCTCCCAGTTTGGTGTCATCTGCAAATTTGATCAGGATGCCCTTGAGTCCATCATCCAAGTCATTGATAAAGATGTTGAATAAGACCGGGCCCAAGACAGAACGCTGTGGCACCCCACTAGTCACTCTTCTCCAGGGTGAAGAGGAACCATTGATGAGCACCCTTTGGGTTCAGTCAGTCAGCCAGTTACAAATCCACTGAGTGGTAGCATAGTCAAGTGAAGCATCTTACCTCCAGGGGGAGCTCCTGCTCAATATGTCAACCTATATGGCTTGGACTCTTCTTGTTAGCATTGAGAGACAATGGAGTGCACCTCCAGGGGTGAAGTCAAACTGCTGTGTTACCATATGGTTACCAGACGTCCCCGTTTCCCGGGGACAGTCCCTGGATTTACAAATCTGTCCCCGGACAAAATCCATCCCCGGAATGTCCCCGGATTTTATTTAATGTTCCCGGATTTATATTTTAAGTGTTGTAGATTTACTAGTAGGGAATGAATGTTGCATGATTGGTTCAATGGCACAAGACACATCATATGGGGACTTCCGGCGAGGCAAAATGGTGGGCGCCATGGCTGTGATCAGCTCCTGAAGCCAGCCAGAGCCAACTGCGCTACCAGGCTGGCTCCCGGCTGCTGAGACTGCCACTGCTGCTGCCACTGCTGAGGGGGAACCAGAGACACCCAGCACGTCAACTGGGGGAACCGCTGACACACACACACAAATTGAGCTGGGAGTGAGAGCACCCGGGCACCTGGCCGACTGCCCAGCGCCATTCCAGGGCCAGGAAAACCCTGGAGCTGATGCAGGGAGAAGGAGGAGAAGAGAAGGAGAAGGAAGAGAGAGAAAGAGGGAGGAGAAAAAAGAGGGGAGCCCCAACCTTGCTGCCGCCACTGCTGCTAAAGAGGAGAGGTAGAGCACCGGGAGGGCAAGGACACATGGCTGAGCCCAGGCCCGACCGGAGCCTACTCCAGGCAGCTAGCGCACCAAGAGAGCAGGCCAGGGCCCAGAGGAAGGTTTCAGGATAGAGGAGACCACAGAAAAGAAGATATTACTTTAAAAAACAAAACAAAAAACCGCACCATTTTAAAAATAACTTTTTTTCTCTCTTTTCAAAAAAAAAAGTGTCCCTGGATTCTTTGAAAAAAATCTGGTAACCTGATTTTAGCAGCACCAAAATGACCTCCCCGGGGCACACACCTGGGCAGTGTGCATGGAGGTCATGGGCTGCCCAGACCACAAGACTTGGCCTTGCCAGTGTGGTCCAAAGGAAAGAAGAGCAAGATGTTTGGCACCAGCTTGGCTGCAGGAGTTGCTGAAGAAGAAGAAGAAGAAGAAGAAGAAGAAGAAGAAGAAGAAGAAGAAGAAGAAGAGTTTGGATTTGATATCCTGCCTTTCACTCCCTTTAAGGAGTCTCAAAGCGGCTAACATTCTCCTTTCCCTTCCTCCCCCACAACAAACACTCTGTGAGGTGAGTGGGGCTGAGAGACTTCAGAGAAGTGTGACTAGTCCAAGGTCACCCAGCAGCTGCATGTGGAGGAGCGGGGAATTGAACCCAGTTCACCAGATTATGAGTCTACTGCTCTTAACCACTACACCACACTGGCTCTCGAAGGAAGGAGGCAGACAAGGCAGCAGAAGTTTAGGATCAGAGTTTCCCTTCTCCTAGATGGGGTACTTTCTCAGGTATATGAGCCACATTTGCCCTTCACTTTCCTCTGCCGCTCATGTAAAAATTGCTTTCTTGACTGTTGGACCCACTATTGGTCTTGTCCACTCAATTTGCTGAAGCCTGTCTTTACATGCAAATCCCAAACTCATGGAGGATTTGAGATCCATCCGCTGTCCTCTCCTGGTTTAGCTGGCCAGTTGAAGCCATTTCCGGAGGTGTGGCTGCTGTTGCATGCTGACAGCTTCTAGGAGCCACAGGTGAATACTGGGTGAAGGGGCCCCCAAAGGTGGACAAACTACCCCAAAAGAAACACAATGTGCCCCCCACCAGAGCTGCTACCCCTCTGGGACGTGGGTGGAGCTGTGGCCTCTTGGACTTGCTGATCAGAAGGTCAGTGGTTTGAATCTCTGTGACGGGGTGAGCTCCTGTTGCTCTGTCCCAGCTCCTGCCAACCTATCAGTTTGAAAGCAAACCAGTGCAAGTAGATAAATAGGTACCGCTGTGGCGGGAAGGGAAACAGTGTTTCCATGTGCTCTGGTTTCCGTCACGGTGTTCCGTTGCACCAGATGTGGTTTAGTCCTATTGGCCACATGACCCAGAAAGCCATCGGTACACAAATGCTGGCTCCCTCAGCCTGAAAGCGAGATGAGGGCACAACCCCATGGTTGCCTTTGACTGCGCTTAACCATCCAGAGACATCAGCTTGCTGACAAAGGTCAGTATAGTTAAAGCTATGGTTTTCCCAATAGTGATGTATGGAAGTGAGAGCTGGACCATAAAGAAGGCTGATTGCTGAAGAATGCTTTTGAATTATGGTGCAGGAGGAGACTCTTGAGAGTCCCATGGACTGCAAGAAGATCAAACCTCTCCATTCTTAAGGAAATCAGCCCTGAGTGCTCCCTGGAAGGGCAGATCCTGAAGCTGAGGCACCAATACTTTAGCCACCTCATGAGAAGAGAAGACTCCCTGGAAAAGACCCTGATGTTGGGAAAGATGGAGGGCACAAGGAGAAGAGGACGACAGAGGACAAGATGATTGGATAGTGTTCTCAAAGCTACCAGCATGAGTTTGACCAAACTGTGGGCGGCAGTGGAAGACAGGAGTGCCTGGCGTGCTCTCTTCCATGGGGTCACAAAGAGTCGGACACGACTAAATGGCTAAACAACAAAAAACCAGGGTCCTTTACCTTTACCTTTACCTACCCCCTCCCCTAACACACCATACTATGTGCCTGTGTATATATATATTCAGTATGAATTTCTGGCTTAGGCATATTTACTCAAAAGTAGCCCACAATGTGTTCAACGGGGCTTATTCCCAGCCAAATGTAAGACTGCATTGTGGCTGACCATATATTCAAAAAGGTCCTCAGGTTTGCAGCAACAGCTAATGGGGGGGGGGGGGAGAATTGGTTTCTAGAGGCCAGCCAAGTAACTGCTCTTTTGTTCTCAAAGGGAAAGGAACCTTTTTTCTAGTATCAAAATGGACACATTCTGCACTGATGCTAAAGCATCCCTGCATCCAATGTACATTTCCAGTATAAAGTCTGCAATGCCAGTAATCTGAAATTAATTTTTAAGGTGTGATGTGTAACTAAATCCTTATAACTATTTCTCCTTTCATTCGCACAATGCAAGGGTCAGAGGAGACCCATTGTAATGAATAGATCTGATTTAGTCTTATCCATTAATTCCAATGGGTCTACTCTGTGGGCCTCCAGCTGTGGCCAGACTATAGCTCCCATTGAAATCAATGGGGCTTTTTCTGAGTAAACATGTGTAGGATTGTGTTGTTAATAGCTGAATATACATATTCTGAAATCAATACAGTCCCTGTTCATCCATAAGATTTCTGGCATCTTCATCTTATTTATGGCATGCATATCCTATTTTCATTGTGCTGGTTTTTATTACAGTTACACATCCCACATCTCAATAAATATATTGAACTTAAAGAACAACAACAATCAATGCTATTATATTTATAGTTACTGCAGCTGGGATTGGCTCCCAGTGTGGGTTACAAGCAAATTTCAATATTGTGCCTGTACAATAAACCACAGAGCCTAGGACTTGCCGATCAGAAGGTCAGCAGTTCGAATCCCCGCGACTGGGTGAGCTTACTCAGTCCCTGCTCCTGCCCACCTAGCAGTTCGAAAGCACGTCAAAGTGCTTCCCTCTGGTGGGAAGGTAAACAGCGTTTCCGTGTGTTGCTCTGGTTCACCAGAAGCGGCTTAGTCATGGTGGTCACATGACCCAGAAGCTGTCTACGGACAAACACCGGCTCCCTCGGCCAATAAAGCGAGATGAGCACCGCAACCCCAGAGTTGGTCATGACTGGACCTAATGGTCAGGGGTCCCTTTACCTTTACACATTCCACCAAAGTGCATTTATTCATTTATTCAAATATTTATTTAATTCAATTTATATCCCACCATTCCTCCCAAAGGAGCCCTGAGATGGCAATCGTTGGTTGCATCCAACATTAGCCATACTCAGAACAGATTCTTTGAAATTAATGGACTTCACTGAGTGAGACTGTGTACCTTTAAAGCACATTCAAAGCATAGCCTTTCTCTCCAAGAATTCTGGGCATTGTAGTTTACTTCTCACATAGTTACAATGCCCAGCCACCCTTAAAAAACTACAGTGCCCAGAATTCTTTGAGGGAAAGAAGGGGCTTTGAATGCGCCTTAAAGTTATAGTGTGTACACAGTCTAATGTAGGTTCATTTATTTCAGTGAGTCTTTTCTGAATTCACACCATTTAAAGTACTGTGATGACACTTTATTTTTATTTATTTTAATATATTTTTTATTTGATTTTCCAGATTGAAATTTACATTCACATAACAACATAACACATGAAAGCAAAATTCCTGGGCTTCCCTTCTCCGCTTTGTGGGTCTTATTGTTAATCCTTTCCTTCTGCATCTTTTATAATAATCCAAATTTTTATATCTCCATTATGTCCAAAGTTCATCATTACACAGCAAGTATTATTCCAATCCCACTAACGATTTTAACTGTTTACAATGGTTTTTTTAATAAAGTACTGTGACGACACTTTAATCAGTGGTTCTCAACCTGTGGGTCCCCAGATGTTGTTGGACTACAACTCCCATCATCCCTGAGCTCTGGCCTTGCTAGCTAGGGGTGATGGGAGTTGTAGTTCAACAACATCTGGGGACCCAAGGTTGAGAAAGTCTGCTTTAAGCAATCATGGCTCCCCCCCAAAACATTCTGGGAGCTGTAGTTTGTTGAGGGTGCTGAGAGAGTTGTTAGAAGACCCTTATTCCCTTCAAAGAGCTACAATTCCCAAAGTAGTTTAACAACCAGGAAATCTGGGGATTTTAGCTCTGCGAGGGAACTAGGGGTCTTCTAACAACTCTCAGCACTGTTGACAGCTCCCAGAATTCTTTGGGACCGTTTAATAGTGCTTTAAAGTTTGAGGTTCACTCTTCTTCCTTCATGTTTCTCTTTCTTGCATTTTAAGCTGCCCTCGCTATAGCCAGTTTACTTGTTTTATCCCCTCTGTAATTATTACATCAGGTGTGGGGAACTGTTGACCTTCAGGTGTTGCTGAACTACAACTCCCATCGGCCACAGCAAGCATGATGTGAGTTGTAATTCAGCCTCATCTGATTCCCCATGCCTGATTAAAACCTACTGCTGAACGGCCCGAAAAGATTGTCCAAAAGGTTCTTCATCTCTTTGTTTGTTCAGTGTGATGCATTTTGTTCCAGATTCTCAGCCAAGAGTCTTTCGATCTTACTTGAAGTGCTTACGTGTCTGGAAGTTCATCTGAGCTGAAAGGGTTCCCTGCCTCGACCACTAGGTGGCCATAAAACCTATGTTTCATTTTAGACCCCATCTCCGATTGACTGCTTATTTCCTTGCATCAGAATTACACTGGCTCCACTTACTGCAGGAGCCTAAATGTGTGGCGTTAACGTCAATAGTACTGTGCGAAAGATTGCAGTCTTATTTTAAAAATTGTTGTTGTTGTTAAATAAATCAGTATGCACGCTAGGCTTTAAAAACGACAACACCTTGACTTATTACCCAGGACTGCTGCAATTTGTTGTCTCTATTTCCTTGAGTTATTTTGATGCTAGCAATATGACATTTGAGGTGTCTTTCATGATCTCCTTAACAGGAGTGGATTATTAACAGGATTATTGGCAGTGCCAGGTTTATGTATAAGCTAAACAAGCTATCGCTTTAGGGCCCCACTCTCTTGCCCCTCTCCCCCCAGTATGCTTCTTCCTAATTGTATTTCAGTTCAACAATTACTTTGATAAAATACATATTTTGTTATGTGCAAATGGTTTTAGATAGCTATTTTGTTGTTGTTTAGTTGTTTAGTCGTGTCCCACTCTTCGTGACCCCCTGGACCAGAGCACGCCAGGCACTCCTGTCTTCCACTGCCTCCCGCAGTTTGGTCAAACTCATGCTGGTAGCTTTGAGAACACTGTCCAACCATCTCATCCTCTGTCATCCCCTTCTCCTTGTGCCCTCCATCTTTCCCAACATCAAGGTATTTTCCAAGGAGTCTTCTCTTCTCATGAGGTGGCCAAAGTATTGGAGCCTCAGCTTCAGGATCTGTCCTTCCAGTGAGCACTCAGGGCTGATTTCCTTCAGAATGGATAGGTTTGATCTTCTTGCAGGTCCATAAATTACCATGTAGCATATATTCAACACAAAAAACAGTGACAATTTGTTGTTGACAAAGGACAGCTGGACATATAAAGGGCCCCATTACCTTCAGTAGCTTAGGGTTTCCTCAAACCTAATTCTGGCCCTGGTTATTGTCCACATGCTCACCATACATTTAATGCACTATGATACCAGTTTAAACAGTCATAGCTTCCCCCAAAGGATTCTGGGAAGTATAGTTTGTTAAGGGTGCTGAATTGCTAGGATGACCCTCTTTCCCTCCCAGAGGTACAATTCCCAGAGTTCCTTGTTAAACCACTTTGGGACTGTGTTTGACGAATGGCTGCTGCCTCTGTATAAACCCCTTGTTATACCTTACTACAGGCTCCTAGATGAGATTTCCCCAAGCCCCCTTGAACAGATCATGCTGAGTGATCTGCTGAGAAATAAGTCTAATAGTTTAAAACTATGCATTTCCAGTCAGAAGCAAGTCTCATTGATTGCAGTGGAGCTTGCAGGCCCCCTCTGCACTAAACACTTCAACGGTCATGGTTTCCCACAAAGAATTCAGGGAACTGTAGTTTCTTGCAGGTGCTAAGAGTTGTTAGGAGACCCCATTCCCTTCACAGGGCTGGAATTCCCAGGGCTCCCTGGGAAAGCGTGTTCTCCTTCATGGAGAGCACGTGTTGCGGTGGGGGCCGCCAGGACACTCCAAAGTTGGGGGCGGGCTAACTGATCGTTGGCCATTGATGCGATTGGGGCTTCCCTTGTTGTTGGGAAGAAATTAATGTTGCCGTTTATTGATTGACAGTCAGAAATGCTAAAACTCCTTGCACGAGGCTAGGGCTTCCTCTTTTCGCCCGTGCATCGGATTGCCCGTCCCTCCCTCCCTAGAATAGGGTTGTTCGCTTTGACCTTGCTATGCCTGTCATGAGGTCGTCTGCTTTGGAGCGGGGGCCTGGTAGGAATTTTGTCCATCTGGCTGATTGGCTGGGGCCATTTGGTTTTTGCCTACTGCGTAGCAAATCGTCACAACTTGTAAGGTTGAGGTTAGGCATTGGTTTATGGTTTGGTTGGTTGAGGGGCATGGATTGGCTGTGCCTGCCCCTCTAATGCTGCTGCTGCAAGGGATTCCGTTAAAGGAATTGGGGGCTAACTATTGCTTGTCCACTCTGTCAAGGGGGCTCGGGCCATAGCAATGAGCTCCTGGTTGCATTTGGGGTGAGGGCAGGTTCCCTGCTCCGCGTAACCCCAAGTGTATTCCCCCATTCTGACTTTCGCATCGTGCAGAATGTCAGTCTGTCCCCCATGGTGGGGGCAGATAGTCGCAACCAATGCCTAAGCAACCACTCACAAATTTGTATTTTAATAAAGTTGTGGCCAAAATTATGCCAAAAACCTTAAACAAAAATTCTGTGTGATGTGTGAGTTATTGGGGTGGACTTGGGGACCTCGACACGCAAGAGGGATTGACTGTGAAAACACTCTGCAAATTGTATCTCTGCAAGGGGTTTTCAGCACCCTTAACAAACTACAGTTTCCAGGATTATTGGGGAGAAGACATGGCTGATTAAAGTGATGTGATACTGCTTTAAATGTCTAGCACAGGTAAATGCAATATTAGAGAAGTGGTTCTAGGTTTGTTGCCTTAACGTGTTTCCAAGAGGCTTGAAAGTTTTCTTGTAAAGTGCTGGAAAAGTGAGGAAGGCTATGCACATTCCAGTTGGGGGCATCTCAAAGGGATCAAGACCATTTTATTTAGTGTTTCATGGAAATGTGTCCTGTTCATTTCAGTATACCTGAAGGAGCGTCTCCACCCCCATAGTTCTGCCCAGACTCTGAGGTCCAGCAATGAGGGCCTTCTAGCAGTTCCTTCACATGTTACAGGGAATCAGGCAGAGGGCCTTCTCTGTAGTGGCACCCGCCCTGTGGAACGCCCTCCCATCAGATGTCAAGGAAATAAACAACTACCTGAACTTTTAGAGGACATCTGAAGGCAGCCCTCTTTAGGGAAGCTTTTAATATTTGATGAATGATTGTATTTTAATATTTTGCTGGAAGCTGCCCAGAGTGGCTGGCGAAACCCAGCCAGATGGGTGGGGAATTCTTCTTCTTCTTCTTCTTCTTCTTCTTCTTCTTCTTCTTCTTCTTCTTCTTCTTCTTCTTCTTCTTCTTCTTCTTGCATAATGTCATGCAGCCAGAGAACCTTTGCCCTCCCAGATGATTATTTATTCTTCATTTATAAAGGTGTTCATGTGCCACCACCTCACAAAACTTCAGGGCAGGGTACAATGATATGTAAACAACAAAACTGTTAAGAAACAGTACAAAATTACCATTAAAAAATGCCCGGCTAATCAAAAAAGTATTTACACAGCTCATGTGCCTGTGGGCATTTTAAATAATTTTTTCAAGTGACATTGGAAAGTTAAAAGCAGGAATGCCTGCTAAATCTTTGCTGGAACGGGTGGTACAAAATGCCTGAATTTTAGGAGAGGGGCCTCTGTAACACAGGGGACATCTAACAGTGCAGAAATCCAATGGATCAGAAAAGGCTATTTATGTATGCGACTACTGCTGCTCGGATGTTATTAGCCCAGAGATGGAAAGAAGATAGAATCCCTACCAGAAAAGAATGGCAGATGAAGTTGATGGACTATGCTGAAATGGCAAAAATGACTGGAAGAATCAGAAACCAGGAAGACCAAAATTTCAATAAGGAATTGGGAAAACATATAATTTACCTTAAAAAACCATTGTAAGCAATTAAAATTATTAGTAGGATTGGAATAACACTTGTAGTTTAATGTTGAATTTTGTGTATAGTGAAGATTGAAAAGATTTGGACTAATAGATAAGAGGCAGGAGGAAAAGGATCCACAAAGGGGAGGAGGGAAGTTCAGGAGATTCTTCAGAATTCTCTTTTTATATTGATTGTTTGAGAATTGTTTGAAAACTGTTAAAACTGTAAATTGCTGTACTGTAGTTCCCAACAGTTCCTGATAGCATGGCCAATGGCCAAGGAATGATGGGAGTTGTACATCTCCAGGACTCCAGGTTCCCTAGTCTTGTGCTATGACCTAGATCTGGGTTTCCCAACTTTGGGTCTCTAGCTGTTTTTGGACTACAATTCCCATCATCCTTAACCACTGTTCCTGCTGGCTTGGGATGATGGGAGTTGTAGTCCAAAAACAGCTAGAGAGACTCAAGTTTGGGAAAACCTGACCTAGATGGATTAAATGATTGACTGGTGTATTTGTTCATGAAATATTTCATGCATGCACCCGAGCAAACTATTATAGCTATTATGATTGTGATTTTACCTTCTTATTATTCCTGATTATTTGGATATCTTTCCCTGATGCCTATCTGCTTAATTTATACATTCTGGTATTCTAACTCACATGGATAGTTGGCCTTGGTGAAGATTCTACGTTTTCATCCCCAAAAAGTTTTTTGATTTGAGTTCTACTGAAATGAGGCTGCATTTTAATGTTGTGTTTTAATCTTGTTTTTAAGTTGTATTTTAATCAATTGTTTTTATACTTGGTGTTGGCCGCCCTGAGCCCAGTCTTGGCTGGGGAGGGCGGGGATATAAATAAAATTTATTATTATTATTATTCCACATAAAATGGACTGTACTAATTAGGTTGTAATCTTTCACACGCTTACCTAGGAGTCCCATTGGGGTAAACACCTTAAGGATTGCACAGTCTGAAATGTGAAAAACGAATTTCTAAGATAAAGAGTAATTAAAAGATACACAGCAGCAAGAAGGTTCTTGACTGAGTAAACAAGTCCTCAATTTGAATCAAATACACAACATTTTGATGAACTCGGCATATGTGTGGGGGGTGGAGGGAGACGGTTCTCACTGTCCTATTTTTAGGAGCCATCTGGTGGCCAACAGAACTAGTTTCTCTGGTTTCCTGCCTGGTCGTAATTTTAGCAATGCTAAGAGGTGCAAAAACAAGCCTTGGGTGTTTGGGCGAAATTCCGATCGCAGCTTCTGTAGATCATGATTAAGGATGAAAGAAAGGCCATTTTATTTTGCATGATTGCTAGCGCATTATCGATTTGCACAGCACTTGGGTGTAATGGTTCCATCTCCCTAATGTAGAATGCTCTCCTCAGGGAAGTTCGCCTGGTGCCTTCATTCTACACCTTTAGGTGCCAGGCAAAAATGTTCCTTTTTAACCAGGCCTTGGGTTGACCTGATCGACATCCTATACCCTTTTAAAATGTGGCTCTCTTTTGAGGGGGCTGTTATTGGGTTGCTGTTTTTATTTTGATTTTATATATTGTGATCTTTTCTGTGAACTGCCCTGAGACCTCCGGGTATAGGGTGGTATATAAATTCCAATAATAATAATAATAATAATAATAATAATAATAATAATAATAATATAAGCCATGAACAAGAGGATGATGACTAGTTTTGCAGGACAACACTCAGGCTGTGTATGCATCGTTCCTCCCCTACAAAGAATCCCGGAAACTGTAGTTTACTTATTCATGTGGCGCATAGCTAAGCTATGAAACAACAACAGCAGCAGCAGCAGCAGCAACAACAACTTATTTATACCCCCCCAAAAAAAATCTGGCTGAGTTTCCCCAGATAGTTGTTTATTTCTTTGACATCTGATGGGAGGGCGTTCCACAGGGTGGGTGCCACTACTGAGAAGGCCCTCTGCCTGGTTCCCTGTAACCTCACTTCTTGCACTGAGGGAACTGCCAGAAGGCCCTCGGCGCTGGACCTCAGTGTCCGGGCAGAACGATGGGGGTGGAGACGCTCCTTCAGGTATACTGAATCCTGCAGGAGACAGTGAGGGCCACCAACTTGGTTGGCTTTAAAAGAGAACTGGACGCATTCATGAAATATAAGGCTATCCATGGCTACTTGGAATGATGGCTATGCACTGCCCGCAAGGCCAGAGGTGGCAATGCTTCTGAATATCCCTTGCTGGGAACCACAGGAGAGGAGAGGGGCTCTTTTGCTCAGGTGCTGCTTCAGGGTTATCTGAGTGGCCACAATGAGGACAGGATGGTGGACTAGATGGGCCATTGGCCTGATCCAGCAGGCTCTTCTTACATTCTTACCCCTCACAGCTACAATTCCCAGCACACTTCAGTCAATCAAATACCTTTATTGTCATCACAGTATAAAATGTCGGAATCTCCACTCAAATCGAGCTGATAAAGCTCATCTTCCGGAATCAGCTTTCTTTCTCTTTCTTTCTTTCTTTCTTTCTTTCTTTCTTTCTTTCTTTCTTTCTTTCTTTCTTTCTTTCTTTCTTTCTTTCTTTCTTTCTTTGAAAGCAGATTTTGACTGTGAAGAAAAGGGCTGTGTAGGAGATTTGGTAGGGAGGTTTGTGCACTCAGATTTAACCCCTCAGCTACTTAAAAGAGGAATCGACAACAAAATATTGTAATTGTGGAGAGAGCTCCTGTTTATTTTTACGCATTTTATCAAACAATTCCCAGTCTCAAGGAGGTGAATAACAGATTTTTAAAATATAGGGAGGAATAAAATGTAGTGCTAGGTTTGCTGGAGCAAGAGAAGGGATAGGAAGCTGGTGTGTTTCTTATGGCTGGTAACTGAACAGATTCCTATGGCCCCAATACTTCTTGTTGCACGGCTGTTTGCACAACCAGCTCCCACTTGCACAACTTTTGCACTGGATTTCATTTTGCACAACCCTAATTCTCACCCTTATGCTTGCACACCCATCATTGCATGAGCAGTCAGACAAAGCAAATCTAGACCATGACATTCACATTGAAATGATAATAAAGAAAACATAGCTCAGGACAAGACAATCTTCGGGAATCAAACATGAGCAGAGACCTTGAAGCCCAGAGATGCTTTTAGCAGGCGCTGAAATGTTAACAGGGTTGACTCCTGCCTATTCACAGAATTACAGAACCACAGAATTGCAGAGTTGAAAGGCACCACCATCTGCTCCAACCTCCAGCAGTACAGGAATCATTCACCCAACACGGGACTTGAACTCATGACCCTTGAGATTAAGAGTCTCATGCTCTACCAACTGAGCTACCTTGGTGCTCCAGCAAGCCGGCCACACCCTTTCCCAAGTTATTCTGGCAAACAATGGCTGTGAGCCACCATTAACTTCATTGAAAACCAGCTGCAGGGAATCGGAATGAGGAGAGCTGATGTGGCACTCAGGTCTGCTTGTGGGCTTCTCATAGGCATCTGATTGGCCACCATGAGAACAGGATGCTAGACTAGTTGGGACTTTGGCCTGATCCAGGAAGGCTTGCATTATGTTCTTACACAAGCTGGAAACACTGGTAAATAAAAAGATCTGTGGTTGGCGCATGGTAAAACCTTGGGGTTGGCACCATGCCCTATGGAAGCAGTGGTTGGCCACTGTGAGCAGAGAGTGCTGGCCTAAATAGGCTTTTGACCAGATCTGGCAGGGCCCTTATTATATTATTATGCTTAGCTTTGGTTGGGTCAAACCAAAAACATTACTGCTTCCACCTGAATATCATGGTCAGGGCTATTTTTCACCCAGAACTCACCAGTTCTGGCACCTCTCAGGTGGGCGCCAATGCCATTATAAGAGAACAACAGAAGTGTTCGTGGTGAATTCTGGCAGCTCTTTTTCTAGAAAAATAGCATCGATCATGGTCAAAAGTGGCTCTCAAGTAGTATTAGTGATCCTACTAAAAGGAAGCCCATATAAATGCAAGTAACTAAATCCTATGCTTGCCTCTTCCATTGGAAGCAATAGCAGTGAAAAGGACTGGATTGCCCTTTGATAAATTTACCCCCTCCCCTTATCAAACCTCTAAGAATTGTTTTCGGTTAGTAAACAATTTGGGGAAGTTGCAGGCTGCCGTTCCACTTCTCTGTTGGCTGACCAAGTGAAGTATGGTGTGTTTTTCTTTGATTCTATGTTTAGGATCAAGCGATACATCACGTTCATCACATGTTTACCCTCCTGAGGTTTTATTTTGTTTATCCAAAACAGCTGCTCAGGATACGATCTGTGGCAGGAGCAAAAACCGGTGCGGATCTCCAGATGTTGTTGGACTACAGCTCCCATCATCCCTGATTGCTAGTCATCCTGTCTGGTGCTGATGGGAATGGGGAGTCCTGCAACATCTGGGGGGCCAAAGGTCCCCCCACTGCAATCCATGGGTCATCTCCAATGCTAGTCATACTCAGAGTAGAAATTAGTGGACACAATTTCAGTTGGTGGACATTAATTCCAATGGGTCTACTCTGAGTCAAACTTTGTTGGCTGCAACACAGTTAGGGGAGACTGGAAAGTGGAGAGGTCTCTTAAGCCTTTGCTCTCCTTTGGTTTTGACTCACGTTTCATTATGATGTTACTACACTTGTGTTATTGCTGCTTGGCATTTTGCGTAAGCACCCCAAAATGTGTCTGAATCGTGGCACAGAACTGAAGGACGAGTAAAAAATGTGTAGAAATGCTACATCTGATGCTTTATTTCCCATGGTAACTAGTTTCCTTTAACTGAATCCAATTGACTTGTATATATTAGCCCTTTTCATCCTTCTAATATGATTTCCACCTCCCCCTAAAACAAAGCATAGAATCGTAGGGTTGTATCCAATGCTATGTCCTACTCAAAGTAGACCCACTGAAAATGAATGGGCCTAAGTCAGCCATCTAACTCCAGCCTGATACAGGATCTAGAATTCAGGGTGGAACTATAGCAATTGGGAGGACATTGGGTTCACGGGCCTAATGTGGGCTGCTGACGTTCTCAATCTTAGGGCTGCCAAACTGTGTCCAGGCAGTAATCGCAGGTGTCAGGGTGCTGTCAATGACTCCTGGCTGGTTGCCCAGGAAAGTATTAAGACAAGGGAAAGTTTCTTACAGTCCTTTTTTATTTCAAACTTTACAGAGAGAGGCTATAGAACCCAGCCTCTTGGATAATGGCATTGTCCCAAGTGAATCTCCACCTCCGTCTTGCCAGAGGCGGAACTGCTTCGCAAGATCTTCGGAGGCTCTCTGTAGCATAACTGCCCTTCCACCTCTCGCATCTGAGCTGATGGCAGTTCCCTGACAGATACGAAATGAAAAAAAAGCATAATTGGCTCGGAATGATGGGTATCGTAGTCCAATAGCACCTGGGAACCCAAGGTTGAAGAACACTGAACGAGATGAACCTTGAGGGACCTTCCAACTCTATGATTCTGCAGCACACATTCCACAGTATGGCCATTACAGGGAACAGAATGCCAATCTTTCCTCTAGTAATACTCTCATAAGAATATAAGCACATAATAAAAGCCTGTTGGATCAGGCCAATAGCCCACCTAGTCCAGCATCCTGTTCTCATAATGGCCAACCAGATGCCTGTGAGAAACCTCCAAGCAAGATCCAAGTGCCACAGCACTCTCCCTTCTTGTGTCAGGGACTGGGCAGAGAGAGGAGGAATGGTGGAGAGCACCTTCCCATCCTTACCCTTCAGAGGAAAGCAGTACAGATTTACAATAGTGGTTTGAGGGAGGCCACAGCTCAGAGGCAGATGAGGGGGAAAGTTGTGAAATCATGGGAGAGGATGAGGCAGGACCAGAGTGGCAGCTAGCTGACATAGTGTCACTAGTAAGCATTCCAGACCCTCCATCTCCCAGAACCCAGAGAGCCTTAAAAGTAGGAGAGCAAAGAGCTCAAAGACAGAGGGCATGTAGCAGCACCTGTAGAAGTGACAAATGAGGAGGTGGGAGAGACGGGGTGTGTGTATGGAGATTCACTCAGGCCAGCACCATTATTCAAGAGGCTGGGTTCTATAGCCTCTCTCTGTAAAGACTGAAATAAAAAAGGACGGCAATAAACTTTTCCTTTGTCTTTACACTTTCCTGGGCATCCAGCTAGGAGCCACTGACAACATCTTGACGGCTTCTGGTTTCCAGAAACCAATATTCAGAATCATTATTGCTTCCAATCATTGAGGCAGAGCAAAGCCATCATGGCTAGTAGGCATTGATAGCCTAATTCTTCATAAAACCTCTTTCAAAACCACTCAAGTTGGTGGTCACCACTGCCTTATGGGAGAGTGTGTTCCATAGTTTAATTATGTGCTGCATGATCATCCAGCACCATCCAGCCTTTCCCTCTTTTCAAGGTCCCAAATCTATCTATCTATCTATCTATCTATCTATCTATCTATCTATCTATCTATCATCTATCTATCTATCTATCTATCTATCTATCTATCTATCTATCATCTATCTATCTATCATCTATCTATCTATCTATCTATCTATCTATCTATCTATCTATCTATCTATCTATCTATCTATCTATCATCTATCTATCTATCATCTATCTATCTATCTATCATCTATCTATCTATCTATCTATCTATCTATCTATCTATCTATCTATCTATCTATCATCTATCTATATCTATCTATCTATCATCTCTCTCTCTCTCTCTCTCTCTCTCTCTCTTATCTATCTATCTATCTATCTATCTATCTATCTATCTATCTATCTATCTATCTATCTATCTATATCTATCATCTATCTATCTATCTATCTATCATCTATCTATCTATCATCTATCATCATCTATCTATCATCTATCTATCTATCTATCTATCTATCTATCTATCTATCTATCTATCTATCTATCTATCTATCTATCTATCTATCATCATCTATCTATCTATCTATCATCTATCTATCTATCTATCTATCTATCTATCTATCTATCTATCTATCATCTATCTATCTATCATCTATCTATCTATCTATCTATCTATCTATCTATCTATCTATCTATCTATCTATCTATCTATAATCTATCTATATCTATCTATCTATCTATCTATCTATCTATCTATCTATCTATCTATCTATCATCTATCATCATCTATCTATCCATCTATCTATCATCTATTTATCATCTATCTACCATCTATATCATCTATATCTATCATCTATCATCTACCATCTATTTGGGAGGGCGGAAGGAGGATGGAGGGTTCATAACACCTCCACTGGCAACTTGAGATAATAGTGCAATCATGTATGCACATAATCACCCTACTTCTTAACAGGCATGAAGGCCTTCCTTAGCAGGGGTGCCAAAACTTCAGCCTTGCAGTTGTTGTTGGACTACACTCTCATCATCCCTGACCATTGGTCATGTTGACTGATGGGAGTCCAACAACATCTGGAGGGTCAAAGGTTATCCAACCCCAATGCAGAGACACCTGCAACTAGATTTTCCTCAGAACAGACCCATTGAAATGAATGAACCTAAGTTAGCCATGTCTGTTGTCTTCAATGGGTCTACTCTACTCCTACGCAGGCGCAGCCTGACTCCCTCCTTTGGCAATCTTTACAAAACTTTAGTTTACGGTTGCCATCAATTTTGATTTTAATTCATTTTTATAATGTTTTATAATGTTGTACTGTTTTAATGTTGTTAGCCGCCCTGAGCCCGGCTTCGGCTGGGGAGGGCGGGATATAAATAAAACTTATTATTATTATTATTATTATTATTATTATTATTATTATTACGCTGCCTAACAGTAGGCTGTAACCCATGGAGTTGTACACAAATTGGGAAGAACTGGGTCTTACTTTCAAGAAAAGAAATTTTAATAAATAAAACATTTCTGGCCAAAGTGCCAGACCATTTCATTTCTAAGTGAAAATTAAAATATCCCACCAATTTAATCAAAAGCATTTTCTTTCTTTCTTTCTTTCTTTCTTTCTTTCTTTCTTTCTTTCTTTCTTTCTTTCTTTCTTTCTTTCTTTCTTTCTTTCTTTCTTGGTTTCAGCCAGCTGCAGCTTTCAGCTCTTCAGGTGCTAAGCTCGCTGTTTCTAATTTTGACACAGATATGCAAAGATATTTTTTCACTGGAAGAGCACTCTTCTCTGACGTTCTCGATGCTCGGAATGCATGTCAACTTCCTATCCTGTCATCTTGTAATTTTTTTATATGTAAAAAATATGTTTGATTGAATCTCATGCCTGTGGGAAAACATATACATCTCAGATTACACCTCAGCCATATAAAAATAATCCAGATTCCCAATAATACTAATACAAATAATGATTAAAAATTGGAGCAAATAAAAATGATAAAGAATCTTGGAAAATATTGCAGAGTAACCATTGTGGACTGCTAAGGCCATCTTACATTCAACTCTATTTTTTTTTAATTTCCCTGTTCATAAAACCCCCAGGCAAAGATGGAGACCGGCCCAATTCCTCCATGCCTGTAAAAGCAATAAACTCATGCCATACTCCCAAAAATAAATAATTTCTACACCAGCCCTGCATCATCTTGCTGTATTAGTGTATCAGTGGGGTAGCCAAAGTGGTGCCCTCCATATTTTGCTGTACTCTAACTCCCACCATCCCTGCCCATTGGCCATTCTGGCTGAGGCTAATGGGAGCTGGAATCCAACAACACCTGAAAGGGACCACAATGACTACTTCTTCATGTAGTCCATGGTTGAACTATGGAACTCTCTCCCACTGGAGGCAGTGATGGCCACCAACTGAGGTGGCTTTAAAAGAGGATTGGGCAAAGTCATGGAGCAGAAGGCCATCGATGGCTCCTAGTCACAATGGCTATGGTCTGCCTCCTGTCAGAGATCGAGGTTAAGGAGGGCTGCACTGAAGAAGAATGGTGGGAGCCAACCCCCCCCCCCCCCATGATCTTGACCCTGAATCTTCCCAGGAGCAGGAGAACAGTATAGATTTGGAACAGTGGTTTGCAGAGGGGCATAGTTCAGAAGGCAGAAGCTGGGAAATCCTGGATGGGGAACAGCTAGGAGAAGAAACACTAGACTTTTAGAAGATATCTGAAGGCAGCCCTGTTTAGGGAAGTCTTTTAATGTTTGATGTTTTATTGTGTTTTTAATATTCTGTTGGGAGCCGCTCAGAGCCAGATGGGTAGGGTATAAATAATAATAATAATAATAATAATAATAATAATAATAATAATAATAATAATTCTGCTTGTGCGTTTCCCAAAGGCACCTGGTTGGCCGCTGTAAGAACAGAATGCTGATCCAAGACTCTTCTTGCATTCTCAATGTAGACACTATTAATTCCTTAGATGTCAAGTTCTCATTTTGTTGCTCCCAAATTGTTGTTTTTTTAAAAAAAAAGCTAAGATTGGTTAGCTTATATATATGTTATAGCTATAGTTTTGCGTACCTCCTCTGTAAATATTAGCTTCCAAAAAGGTGATATACCAGATAGTCATCACACATGCGTAAGCACTTTCTTGATGGCCATTTCTCCCTACATTTTGTACTATTTGTATATCTTTGCCAGACGTTCTAACACAATGTGAATACAAATATTGTTTATTTGTTTAGCCGAAGCCCTTAAGGGGGGGGGAGGGGAAACCAGGCACTAATATAATGCATCACAATGCATTTTGATAGTTTTGTGGCTTTTTTTAGAACTGCATCACAAAATTAGGAAAAGTGTGTGATCGAAAGGATATCTGTGCTCCAACCCACAAGAGGACAGGGATCCATACCTTGATTCACAAAGATCAAATTCCTCAAGCATTTCTTCTGGATCCCAGGTATTATGTGAAGGAAAGGCCCTTTCCCCATACACTGGCTATTAAACTGAGGCTGCAATCGTAAGCATACTTCCTTGAAAGACAACTCCAACTAAATCAGTAGGACTTGCTTCGCAGAAAGCACATTTAGGGTGAAACAAACCTTCAATTATCTTTCAAAACACTAACATGTGGTCCGCAATCAATGTGTCTTCTCCCTTCTATGGTTGCTATTTATTTTCTGGTGCTGCATCTATCACTGACTGCCTCACCCCATGCAGCTATACTTCTCTTCTTCTTTTTCTTAATACATTTTTATTGATTTTAACATACAAATTATAAAACATACCACACAAATTATTACACATACAATCTTGTTGGACTTCCATCAGCACCTCTGATGATCTTCTGTCTTAAACCCTTCTTATGAATTACTTAATTTTGTATTGTCTTTACCTTTCATTTTTACAATACTTCCCATAATACTCCTCACAGAACTTCTTGCAAACCTACAAACGTTGTCTGATCATCACAAATACTTTTCATATAACTCGTAAATTTACTCAGTCTTCGGTAAATTTCTGGTCACGTCGGTTTCAGTTTGTCTAATTCTGCATAGTCCATTAACTTCATCCTCCATTCTTCAATCGTTGGCAACTCTTCTTGCTTCCATTTTTGGGCCATTAATATTCTGGCTGCTGTTACTATGCAGCTATACTTCTCAGATGGCACACTGCTGAATGTCTCATGTCACCCTGAGGTGTGCATAGATTGCTGTGGAAACTGGGCTTTAAGTGTTGCGGCTCCAGCTCTCTGGAATGGGTTATCAGCCCAAACTGGACAGTCGCCTAATGCCATGATGTTTAGGTGACCCAGCCCTTTACAGAAGAACAGCTCTATATCTACTACACTTTTAGAAGTTGTAAAGATGAATTGCTGGTTTTTAGGTTTGTTGAAATGTTGCTGAAATGAAAGGAACTCGTGCCTTTGGGTTTTATCCTGATTTTATCTTGCATACAGCTTCTGTGGTCTTTGGCCACATTCACACCATACATTGTCAGCAGTATGACCACTTTAAATGGTAATAGCTTTGCCTAAAATTTTTGGGGAGCTGTAGTTTGTTAAGGGTGCTAAGAGTTGTTTGGAGAGCCCTATTTGCCTCCCGAACTGATAATTTCTAGAATGATTTAACAATCAACCTCACTTCCAAGGGAACTGTTGCAATTGTAGCTCTGGGAAGGGAATAGGGACTTCCTAACAACTCTGAGCACCCTTAGCAAACTACACATCACAGGATTCTTTGCAGGAAGCAATGACCAGGCCCTTGCAGAAGGGAGGCAGCCCTGTACCCTTGCCCCAAACCTCGGAGAGCTAAGCAGACTGGGAAGGGGGTGCCAGGGGCCTGCCAATCTTCTGCTGTCATGCCAAGAACACGATTCCCACTCCAGACTTCAGACAAGCTCTGCATAGGCCTGGCAATAACTGTTTAAAGTGGCGTCATAGTGTTTTAAATGACTGGTGTTAAATGTAGCCTTAATGTTACAAATGTGCTGAACCAATAAAGGTTGTTGCAAGCATTTATCTGTTTGGAAGAATTATAAACTGCCTAATTAAATAGCTTTCTAAGAAGTGTAGTTATAAATAAAACTGAGCAAAATCTGTAATACAATTAAAAATGATAGATAGATGATAGATAGATGATAGATAGCTAGAAGAAAGAAAGAAAGAAAGAAAGAAAGAAAGAAGATATAGGTAGGTAGGTAGGTAGGTAGATAGATGATAGATAGATGATAGATAGATAGATAGATAGATAGATAGATAGATAGATAGATAGATGATAGACAGATATAGATAGATAGACAGACAGATGATAAATAGATAGATAGATGATAGATAGATACATGAGAGATGATAGATGATAGATGATAGATAAATGATAGATATAGATAGATAGATGATAGATAGATAGATAGATGATAGATGATAGATGATAGATAGATGATAGATAGATGATAGATAGATGATAGATAGATGATAGATTAGATAGATAGATGATAGATAGATAGATAGATAGATAGATAGATAGATAGATAGATAGGTGATAGAGTCCCCATCACTAAAATGCAACTAAGTTCAGAAAAACTTTTAAAACAAATATAGCTAACAAAGTTTTCTGTCTGGGTAGGCTGACAAACAAAAATAGATTTTAGCAGGTGTTTAAAATGATATAGCAAGGGTGTCCTAAAGTGGGATTGAATCCACAATGCATCCCATAAAGTCAGGAAACAAGGGTTGGGGAGTTGTCAGCACTGAACAGCACAAAAGGATGAATTGGCCCCCTGTGCCCAGCCCACCTGGGTTTCAGTGCAGCTGTGCGGGCTACAGGAAACTCCCCAGTTCTAAAATTATCCTCTCCTCTCAAGAGTGGCGAATCAGAAACTAGAATGGGTGAGCCAAACACCTCCAGAAAAGGAAGTGAAACTGTGTGAAGAGACCAGTGACTCATGAAAGACTGAAAGGAGTAAGAAAAACATGTTCGGTGTATTGCCCGGCAGAACTGAAGAACATGTCGCCATTCCCCCAAGGCCCAACCCTACTGTTTCCACATCTTGTACAACAGCAAACAATTAGTTGGTTTTCTTTCATTGAATAGCTGTTTTAAAGGAAACATAATGTCAATAAGCCTAAGAGTGGGTCTGCCTCGAGAAATTCACAGAAGTAAATAAAATACGCTTTAATCCTTAGATTGGTTGACATGGTCTTTCAATGTGCTTTGTCATCCAAGCCAGAACAAGAAGAATGTAAGAACAGATCTGCTGGATCAGAGCAATGGTTTCACAAATCACAGATACAAATCTATAATAAAATTGCAGGATTTTAGAGTGGGGCCTTGGCTGTCCTGCTAACTGGCCCACGGCTCCATGCAGGAATCTTGCAAGCACAAGATTCTCCGTCTCAGTCAGTTTTATTTCACATAGCCAAAGGCTGCTGCAATGTACACAGAATTATTTGACAATTAAAAGAAAATATACTGAATTAATAAAAAAGACTTAAAACATTTATATTATCGAAACATTACGTACTCTAAACAGAGCTATAAAAGTACCCCAACGTACAAATCAAGACATTCAACAATAAAATCCATAAGCTAAAATCATCACATGGCCACTAATGTTAAAAGCAATGTCAATTAATACAGTGTGCAATCTATACTCAGAGTTTGGCGACAAAGATAGAGCATAGCCTGAGGTAGATAGATAGGATCAAATAAATTCATCTCCTTTACAATTAATGGCTACCTTGGTTATATAATTTGCTCTAATTTTCCTAGTAGCAGTTGCAAAAAGTGCTACATGCCAGGTCACATACTTATCTGTTTCTGCGAGGAGATATAAAATCATGTCAGAGGGGTTCTGGCCAGGGGACCTTGTCATTATAGGTACTAAAAATCTTTTTCATGTTGTACAGTAAGATGTATGTAGCATGGCCTTGTAACTACAAAATTCACCTTGTACAGTCTTGCAACTCCAGGATTCAGCTTATACAGTCTTGTAAGAGTCATCTTGCAACTTCCGGGGCCATCTTGTACGCTGTTCACAATGGTGGCTAGGCAGATGTTTTCACAAAAGCTCGAATTCGAGGCAGGTTAAAGTGATGAGCAGGGCCATCTCCCTTGGTGGACTTGCAATCCAAACTTCAAGCGAAATGCAATAATATAAGCAAGGTATCGATTAACCAACCATAATTGCAAACAACCACAAGCCCTGCAGCACCTCAGAGCTAAATTTAGTGTGACCTAAGCTTCTGTGGCCTAGAGTCCACTTTGTGAGTTTCATGACGGATTGTCCTAGGTTCACCTGCTCACAGTACAGGCTGGGGTGATGGGTTGGAGCCTCCTTCCAATAACTAGCAAGAGTAAAGTTTACCTGGCTTGGTCTTCCCAGGTGATGTGTAAAATTTTCTGAGACACTGTTGATGGCATCTTTTGGGGAGTTGGAGATAGCAGTAGTGGTACCCTGTCCATCTGACTGGGTTGTTCCAGGCAATCTGGGCAGCTTCCAACATACAGTGGTACCTCGGGTTACATACACTTCAGGTTACATACGCTTCAGGTTACAGACTCCACTAACCCAGAAATAGTACCTCGGGTTAAGAACTTTGCAGCAGGAGGCCCCATTAGCTAAAGTGGTGCTTCAGGTTAAGAACAGTTTCAGGTTAAGAACAGACCTCCGGAACAAATTAAGTTCTTAACCCAAAGTATCACTGTATTGATATGTAATAAAACATTTTTAAAAACTTCCCTATACAGGGCTGCCTTCAGGTGTAATCTAAAGGTTGTATAGTTACTTACCTCTTTGTTTTGGGGGTCGCATAACTCCGTACCCTCCAACATGTGCTGAATCTTCCAGCAGATGTTCTGTCATGCAGCTTACTTTGGCCATGTTTTGGGGATGTTACCTATTTCTTTCAAAGGGGATTAGACAAATTCATAGAGGGCTATCTCTTATTATTATTAATAAACAATTGCTCAGGGCCACAATACCTCAAGGACTGCCTCTCTCACTATTCACCTGAGATCATGTTCTGAGGCCCTTCTTCATGTGCCTCCTCCACAAGAGGTCCAGAGGGTGGGAACACGGGAATGGGCCTTTTCTGCAGTGGCTCCCAATTTGTGGAATACTCTCCCCAGGGAGGCTCTCCTAGCACCTTCATTATACATCTTTAGACACCATGCTGATTGACATCCAATGCCCTTTTAAAATGTGTTGGGGAAGGAGGGATCATTGGGTTGCCCTTGTTTTTGTTTTTATTATGTATTTTGTGTTTTTATATTGTGATTTTGTGTTGAGAACCACCTTGAGACCTGTGGGTATACAAATAATAATAATAATAATAATAATAATAATAATAATAATAATAGCCAGCTTTTGGCGCATCTGCTTTTGGAGATATGCATGTTTTGTGCATCTGAATACCAGACCCTGGGAATCAAAGGTGAGGAGACCACTGTTGTTTCACTCAGATTCTGAAGGAGCGTCTCTAGCCTCATCGTTCTGCCTGGACACCTTCTGGAGGTTCCCTCCTTACGAGAAGTGAGGTTACAGGGAGCCAGGCAGAGGGCCTGTTCGGTAGTGGTGCCTGCCCTGTGGAACATCACATGTTTATCGTGTTTTTAATATCCTGTTGGGAAACCCAGCCAGATGATCGGGGTATTATTATTATTATTATTATTATTATTATTATTATTATTATTATTATTATTATTGTAACTGGGAACAGAAGAAAAGTCCTGCTGCATTGTACTAAAAGCCCACTGACAGTGACCAACAGGATGCCTCTGGAAAACTCACAAGCAGGACATGAAGGCCTCACCCCACTGCTTCCCCCTTTACTGTATGCTTGTGAAACATGGACCGCTTACAAATGCCATCTCCATCTCCAGTGGTGAAGCAATGATTCTTCAACATCAGCTTCGTTGGACTGGTCATGTTGTGCAGATGCCTGATGATCGTCTTCCAAAGCAACTACTCTATTCCGAACTTAAAAACGAAAATGTAATGCTGGTGATCAACAAAAGAGCTTCAAAGACTCTCTCAAGGCAAATTTTTAAAAAATGTAGTATAACACCAACAACTGGGAAACACTGACCTGCGAGCGCTCCAACTGGAGAACAGCCTTTACCAAAGGTGTCATGGGCTTTGAAGACACTTGAACTCAGAATGAAAGGGATGGTGTTGGTCATGTTGTGCAGGCGCCTGATTATCATCTTCCAAAGCAACTACTCTATTCCGAACTTAAAAATGGAAAGCGTAATGCTGGTGATCAACCAAAGAGGTCTAAAGACTCTCTCAAGGCAAATCTAAAAAAAATTGGGAAACATTGGCCTGCGAAAGCTCCAATTGGAGAACAGCCTTTACCAAAGGTGTCATGGGCTTTGAAGATGCTCAAACTCAGGATGAAAGGGAGAAATGTGCTAAGGGGAAGGCACGCTTGGCAAACCCTCGCCATGATCAACTCCTGCCTGGAAACCTATATCACCACTGTGGAAGGATGTGTGGATCCAGAATTGGCCTCCACAGTCACTTACAGACTCACTTTTAAAACTATGTTTATGGAAGAGAATCTTACTCAGCTACAAGTGATCACCAAAGGAGGAGGAGGAGAAGGAGGAGAAGGAGAAGGAGAAGAAGTTGTTGTTGACTAGGACATCCCTATTTCCATCAGAGTCAAGTTAGAGGGTATGTTGATACAGAACACCATGTAGGCCACTAACCAGTATGAAAAAGGTGTGTGTGCATTGGGGGAGCGACGCATTGTGAGCACATTGCTATTTCTGCCTACAAAACGTTGGCATCTTGCTGTTCTGCTCCGTTAATGGAATTCAAGCAGCGAGCTTCAATAACACGAGCTTGGCCGAGCGGAACAAAAGCAATGGACCTTGTCGTCGCCCTCACCCTCTGCCGTCACCCATAGAAGCTCAGCCTGGCACCTGTGGGAAGGCAACAATGACCTGGGCCTAAATCTGCCCCACCCCCACTGCTCTCTGTCTCTTCCTCCCTGCTCAAGCTACAGCTGGTTGCCCAGGCCCCTCTCACATTTCCTCCTGCTAACTCGTCTCATCTCTTGGTTGCAAAATGGGTGGTGCTATTCTAGGAACTGAAAGACCATTATTATTTTTCAGTTGCAGTCCCTGTTGTCCACGTCTTTCTTCTGGGCTCAGAGCTGCTTGTTCATCTCACAGCTGCCTCTGCAGAGCAATCGGAAACCCCTTTTCGGTTAACTGTCATTAACTGGTTTCTGATGGAGCAGAAGGTGAGGACACGTCAGCAGCCACGGGCTGGTAGTCTCTTGTCTACGTGGCTGGTTTGGTCGTACACAGTCCTGATACACACAAATATTTTTAATGTCCCCAAGTTTTAGAATATACTGGACCCCATTACGTTTGTTTTAAAAAAGGGCTATCTAAGGTATCTAACTGTTGGAGATGTAATAGGTACAGTGGTACCTCAGGTTAAGTACTTAATTCGTTCCGGAGGTCCGTTCTTAACCTGAAACTGTTCTTAACCTGAAGCACCACTTTAACTAATGGGGCCTCCTGCTACCGCCGCGCCGCCGGAGCACAATTTCTGTTCTCATCCTGAAGCAAAGTTCTTAACCTGAGGTAATATTTCTGGGTTAGCGGAGTCTGTAACCTGAAGCGTATGTAACCTGAAGCGTATGTAACCCGAGGTACCACTGTATAATGCTTCTCTAAAACATATGTTTTTTCATTGTCCCATATTGAAAAGTTTTTGGCAGAAGGTAACTGAAACTATCAACAGAACTGTACAGAACAACCTTACATTTACGGAGCAAAATGTCCTCTTCAATTATATACCCAGCACATAGAAACTTACAAAAGGGCAATACGAGTGGACTCTCTGTGCCGTTTGTTGTTGTTGTTGTTTAGTCATTTAGTCGTGTCCGGCTCTTCGTGACCCCATGGACCAGAGCACACCAGGCACTCCTGTCTTCCACTGCCTCCCGCAGTTTGGTCAAACTCATGCTGGTTGCTTCGAGAACACTGTCCAACCATCTCATCCTCTGTCGTCCCCTTCTCCTTGTGCCCTCCATCTTTCCCAACATCAGGGTCTTTTCCAGGGAGTCTTCTCTTCTTATGAGTATTGGATCCTCAGCTTCAGGATCTGTCCTTCCAGTGAGCACTCAGGGCTGATTTCCTTCAGAATGGATAGGTTTGATCTTCTTGCAGTCCATGGGACTCTCAAGAGTCTCCTCCAGCACCATAATTCAAAAGCATCAATTCTTCGGTGATCAGCCTTCTTTATGGTCCAGCTCTCACTTCCATACATCACTACTGGGAAAACCATAGCTTTTACTATACGGACCTTTGCTGGCAAGGTGATGTCTCTGCTTTTTAAGATGCTTTTTTAAGATGCTCTGTGCCCTTACCACATCAAAAAGACTGATACTGATGAATTGGAAAAATAAAAATGTGGCTCCCTTCTATGATTGGATTGAAGACTTATACAAACTCGCAACATATGAACAACTTGCATATAAATGCAGACTTGCCATGGACAAATTCCATGATATTTGTTTTTTTTTTTTTAATAATATTTTTTATTGCTTTTTTCCAAGGTCAGATACATCGTCAATGGTCCAACCAAAGCGGTTTTACAGAAGAAAAAAGAGAAAAATTATTAAACAAGAACGAAATCATACTTTACAAATGATTTTTCATATTCCACTGGACTTCCCCACATCCTCCCTCCCCTGCATCTTTTTCAATAAAGAAAGTTAACAGCAAATTAATATCTTGTTTCCTGTGTTTTTATACTTTCATCAATTGCATTTTGGATTTAGGGTAAATATTATTGGTTCACATTTCCAGCAGTCCTAAAGATAGAAACCTTACCCTAGACTTTAGTCATTTCACAATCATAACTTAGATTTCAGCAAAATCAAAGTTTGGCATCTGAAGCTTGTTATCTAAAGACTTAACAAATTCTCAACATTCATATAGCTTATAATGTCTTTGTAAATAGTCCTTAAATTTTTTCCAGTCCTCTTCCACTGCCTCTTCTCCCAGGTCTCGGATTCTGCCAGTCATTTCGGCCAGTTCCATATAGTCCATCAGTTGCGTATGCCACTCTTCCAGCGTGGGTAGCTCCTGTGCCTTCCAATATTTAGCTAAAAGAATTCTTGCTGCTGTAGTTGCATATAAAAAGAAAGTTCTATCCTTCTTTGTCACTCCCTGGCCTACAATGCCCAGGAGGAAGGCCTCTGGTTTCTTGTGAAAGGTATACTTAAATACCTTTTTCAATTCATTATAAACCATTTCCCAGAATGCCTTTACCCTCGGGCATGTCCACCAGAGGTGAAAGAATGTTCCTTCAGCTTCCTTACATTTCCAACACCTTTTATCAGACAAATGATAGATCTTTGCAAGTTTGACTGGGGTCATGTACCACCTATATATCATTTTCATAATGTTTTCTTTCAAGGCATTACATGCCGTGAATTTCATACCGGTGTTCCATAACTTTTCCCAGTCTTCAAACATGATGTTGTGTCCAATGTCTTGTGCCCATTTTATCATAGCTGATTTAACTAACTCATCTTGTGTGTTCCATTTAAGCAGCAGGTTATACATTCTTGAAAGCACTTTCGTCTTAGGTTCAAGTAATTCTGTCTCTAATTTTGATTTTTCCACCTGGAAACCAATCTTTTTATCTTTTTTAAAAATCTCTTGAATTTGGGCATAATGAAACCAATCTCGCACCTTGTCCTTTATTTTTTCTAAACTCTGCAGCCTCCAATTGTCTCCAACTTTTTCTATTATTTCACAATATTTTGCCCAGCCACTCTCCATATTAAGTAGTTTGGGGGCCTTGGCCTCCGTTGGTGATAGCCACCTCGGCGTCTTACTCTCAAATAAGTCCTTATATTTAGTCCAGACAATAAACAAAGCTTTCCTGACAATATGGCTCTTAAACAATTTATGGACCTTTGCCTTGTCGTACCATAAGTATGCATGCCATCCAAAAGCGTTGTTAAACCCTTCCAGATCTAGGACATCAGTGTTTTCTAGCAAAAACCAATCCTTCAGCCAGCAGAAGGATGCTGCCTCATAGTATAACCTTAAGTCCGGCAGGGCAAACCCCCCTCTTTCTTTTGCATCTGTTACTATTTTAAGTTTTATCCGGGGCCTTTTGCCCTGCCAGACAAATTTCATGATGTCCTTCTGCCACTTTCCAAAACACTCCACTCTGTCCACGACCTGCAGGGCTTGAAACAAAAATAACATCTTTGGCAATACATTCATCTTTACAGCTGCAATTCTTCCCAACAAGGAAAGTTTTAATCTTGACCAAATTTCTAAATCTTTTTTAATTTCTGTCCAACATTTTTCGTAGTTGTCTTTAAATAAATTCAAATTTTTCCCAGACAAATTAACCCCCAGGTATTTCACCTTTTTAGCCACCATTAAGTCCGTTCCCTTCTGAAACCCATCTATTTCAGAAGAAGTCAAATTTTTCGCCAAAACCTTTGTTTTTTGTTTATTCAACCTGAATCCCGCCACCCGACCAAACTCATGAATTAATTCTAGAGCTCTTTTTGTGCTAGACTCTGGCTCCTGTAATGTTAAAACTAGATCATCTGCAAAAGCTTTCAGCTTATATTGTTTACCTCCGACCTGTATTCCTTCCACCAACTGGTCCTTCCTAATCAAGTTCAACAATACCTCCAGGACCGAAATAAATAGCAAAGGTGATAGGGGGCACCCCTGTCGTGTTCCTTTTTCAATTCTGAACTCTTCTGTCACCACATTGTTTACTATTAATTTAGCTTTTTGCTCTGAATAGATTGCTTCTATACCATTTTGAAACGCCCTTCCCACTCCCATCCCTTCCAAATTTCTCTTCATAAATTTCCAAGATATATTGTCAAAGGCCTTCTCTGCATCTATAAAAATTAATACAGCTTTCGTGTTCATATTTGTCTGCAATAGCTCCAAAACGTCTATAATATTCCTAGTGTTGTCAGACAAATGTCTGCCAGGGAGAAAGCCTGCTTGGTCTTTATGAATTACTTCATTCAAAACTTTTTTAAATCTACTTGCCAAAATATCAGCAAAAATTTTGTAATCCACATTCAGGAGCGAGATAGGACGGTAATTCTTAAGTTGGGTCTTTTCAGATTCCAATTTTGGTATCAAGGTGATGAATGCTTCTTTCCACGATTCCGGCGCCCCCTTCCCTTCCATAATTTGATTACAAACCTCCATTAATGGCTGGGTCAGGTAGTCTTTTAAGACCTTATAATATTTGGAGGTAAGTCCATCTGGGCCTGGAGATTTCCCCAATTGCATATTCTGAATGGCACTTTCAATTTCCTGTTGTGTTATTCTATAATTCAGGGTTGTTTGTTTATCTTGAGATAATTTTTCCAGTCCATTACTTTTTATAAATTGAATAATCTCAGCCTCCACCTGTGGGCCTTGAGTAAACAGTTTTTTGAAATATCTCTGGAAACACTTTCTAATTTCTTCTGGTTTCTGAATGCTTTCTCCATCAACCTCCAAATTGGTGATAAAGTTCAATTTATGTCTCTTTTTCAGCTGCCATGCTAGTAATTTTCCACATTTATTTGCTGATTCAAATGATCTTTGTCTCATTTGTTTAATTTTCCATTCTACTTCTTGATTAATCAATTTGGCATACTGTGCTTGTTGAAACTTAATTTCTCTTAACACTTCTTTTGACTTTGGATTAAGTCTAAGCTTCTTTTCACCATCTCGTATCTTCTCTAATATCTTGTCTTTTTTCTCATTCCAAAATTTTTTCTTAATAGAATTTTGTTGAATCAGAAACCCCCTCATTACAGCTTTGCTTGCGTCCCAGATTGTTTTTTTATCCACCGAAGTATTCATATTAATTTCAAAATAATCCTTCAACGTTTTTTGGGCCTTCTTCACAATCTCCTGATCTCTAAACAAGGTGTCATTCATTCTCCATCTGAAGGATCCAGCTGGCATAAGTCTCAAGTCCATTTTCAAAGCGTTATGGTCGGAGCAAGTTTTAGGGCAGATCTCTATGACAAATTCCATGATATTTGGGAGCCATTCTTACAAATAATTTAATAGGTTAAGATCTTTTGAAGTACAATAACAACTCTGTAAAGTATGCAGTTTTGGGTTCCCCCTTCCCCCTTTATTTTCCCTTCTTCACAGGTGCTGTTTCTCTCTTTCTATCTCTCTCTTTTATTTACATTTCATCTTGTTTAGTGCACATATAATTATGTACTATGTACTTTTTGAACTTTCAATAAATATGTCTGTGGGCAGGGGCGGGAAATGTCCCCAAGATGAATGCAAGCGACCCTCAAATTTCATAGATGGCTCAAACAGTATCGAGTCTAGAAGAGTAAAGCAAAGAGATGCCTTTCCTTCTGTTGAAAGCTCATTATTTTTGGTGTTTACTTTCCCATGTAGGCTCTTTTGTAAAATAAACATGTGGGGCACGACCCAGCAAAACCTGAGCATTTCAGAGCTCCATTGCTGTCCATGGAAGAGATCCAAATGTGTGCGCAAGCTCTCCCTTTAAAATCAATCATAGCTAAACAGGCAATATTCAGCTATGCCACATTCAGGGTAGACCCACTTAACTAATTTCAAAAACTCTTCTCCGAGTATAACTTTGAATCTCCCACATCCACTTTAATGAGCTAGATTTTTTTTTTTTAAATGAACTCTTCTTACTGCCACTTTTGTCTCACTCTGCATGGTTTTTTTTTAAAAAATATAATTTTATTTATTTGTTTTTTCAGATTAAAGTTTTACAATCACATATCCAACATGCAACATAAAAACAAGATTCCAAAGAATCTCTTGGACTTCCCACCTCCCCTTTGTGGGTCCTATTGTTAGTCATTTCCTCCAGCATCTTTTATAATAATTGAAATCTTTTATATCTCCATTATGTCCAAAATTCACCATTAAACTACAAGTGTTATTCCAATCCTACTAACAATTTTAGCTGTTTACAATGGTTTTTAAGACAAATTATATTTTTTCTTCATTCCTTATTAAAATTTTGGTCTTCCTGATTTCTAATTCTTCTGTTCATTTTGGCCATTTTGGCATAATCCATCAACTCTCTCTGTGCATGTTGTCCCGGTAAGAATGTGAACCACCGTAATCAAATCTGGAGCTCAAGAAAAGGGTGACATATCATCTCAGATGTTCACTTTCAACACTGCAGTTATAGACCTCAAGCCACAATGGCTGTGCTCTATCTCTAGTCAGAGGCAGTATGACTTTGAATGAGAGTTGGTAAAAGCTGTAGGTGGGGAGAGCTGCTGTTTCACTCAAGCATTGCTTGCAGGCTTCCAGAAGGAATCTGGTTGGTCACTGTAAGTTCTGGGCTAGATAGGCCTTTAAAAAGGTAAAGGCACCCCTGACCATTAGGTGCAGTCGCAGATGAGTCTGGGGTTGTGGTGCTCATCTCGCTTTATTGGCTGAGGGAGCTGGTGTACATGTGGCCAGCATGACTAAGCCGCTTCTGGTGAACCAGAGCAGTGCACAGAAATGCCGTTTACCTTCCCGCTGGAGTGGTATCTATATATCTACTTCCACTTTGACACGCTTTCGAACTGCTAGGTTGGCAGGAGCAGGGACTGAGCAATGGGAGCTCACCCTGTCGCAGGATTCGAACCGCCAACCTGATCCAAAAGGACTCTTCCTGTGCTCTTATTCTTAGCTTTGGCTAGGTCAAACCAAAAAGTATTCTTGTTTCATGTGCACCTGACTATTGTGACCTACAATGCCAAGTAGTAGTGTAGTAGTAGTAGTAGTAGTAGTAATAATGATGATGATGAAGATGATGATGTTTCCCCAGCCACTCTGGGCGGCTCCCAACAGAATATTAAAAACACAATAAAATATCAAACATTAAAAACTTCCCTAAACAGGGCTGCCTTCAGATGTCTTCTAAAAGTCAGATAGTTGTTTATCTTCTTGACATCTGATGGGAGGGCGTTCCACAGGGCGGGCACCACTACCAAGAAGGCCCTCTGATGGGTTCCTTGTAACCTCACTTCTCGCAGGGAGGGAACCGCCAGAAGGTCCTCGGAGCTGGACCACAGTGTCCTGGCTGAACGATGGGGGTGGAGACTCTCCTTCAGGTATATTGGGCCAAGGCTGATTAGGGCTTTAAAAGTCAACACCAACACTTTGAATTGTACTCTGAAACATGCTTGGAGCCAACGTAGGTCTTTCAGGACTGGTCTTATATGGTCTCAGTGGCCACTCCCAGTCACCAGTCTAGCTGGTGACAGTAGCACCAGTGATCCAGCCAAAATTAAGCATATTTAAATGTCTATCACTTACCTCTTCAACTGGAATCAGTGGCCCGGCAAAGTGCTTAACTTTGACTGCACTGCACTTCCGTGAATTTACTCCCCCTTATCAAACTTCTGTTTGCAATTGACAGGTGACTGGGGGGGACGTTGCAGACCACTGTTTGATGGCCAGTCTGGGGAAATGTTGATCTCCATAACTACAGACCAGTCGTTGAGTATTGTAAGTGTATTGATATTTCCCTGAAAGGTATTTATGCCACAATTCAAATGGAATACCATACGCAGGCACACAGCATGGGGTCGTATCTCTGGTGGGACACACATCATGCTCCTTCTGGGGTAGCTTGCCCACCTTTGGTCCCCACCTTGCACTCAACTCTTACCTGTGGTTCCTAGAATCTGTCAGGGTGTGAGTGTGGCCATGCTGGAGGAATGGTTTCGACTGGCCACCTCAACCAGGTGTGGGTAGCTGATGCGTCTCAAACCCTCTGTGAGTTAGGGACTTCCTCTACATGTGAGGCCAGAGAGGCCACCGTGTTTGTAGGGAAAGGGGACCCTCTGGTTCTGGTGATGTGCACTGACTTCCATCCCCTTGCCATCCTCTGTGACCCTACTGAGTGGCTTTGAATGTTTCACCAACACAAAGGGAAAAGAAAGCACAACTATCCCCTGCCATGGGGCAGTGGATTTGTAACTGGCTGACACTGACTGAACCCAAAGGGTGCTCATCAATGGTTCCTCTTCATCCTGGAGAAGAGTGACTAGTGGGGTGCCACAGGGTTCTGTCTTGGGGCTGGTCTTATTCAACATCTTTATCAACGACTTGGATGATGGACTCAAGGGCATCCTGATCAAATTTGCAGATGACACCAAACTGGGAGGGGTGGCTAACACCCCAGAGGACAGGATCACACTTCAAAACGCCCTTGACAGATTAGAGAACTGGGCCAAAACAAACAAGATGAATTTTAACAGGGAGAAATGTAAAGTATTGCACTTGGGCAAAAAAAATAAAATAAAAAAAAATGAGAGGCACAAATACAAGATGGGTGACACCTGGCTTGAGAGCAGTACATGTGAAAAGGATCTAGGAGTCTTGATTGACCACAAACTTGACATGAGCCAACAGTGTGACGCGGCAGCTAAAAAAGCCAATGCAATTCTGGGCTGCATCAATAGGACTATAGCATCTAGATCAAGGGAAGTAATAGTGCCACTGTATTCTGCTCTGGTCAGACCTCACCTGGAGTACTGTGTCCAGTTCTGGGCACCACAGTTCAAGAAGGACACTGACAAACTGGAATGTGTCCAGACTAGGGCAACCAAAATGGTCAAAGGCCTGGAAACGATGCCTTATGAGGAACGGCTAAGGGAGCTGGGCATGTTTAGCCTGGAGAAGAGGATGTTAAGGAGTGATATGATAGCCATGTTCAAATATATAAAAGGATGTCACATAGAGGAGGGAGAAAGGTTGTTTTCTGCTGCTCCAGAGAAGCGGACACGGAGCAATGGATCCAAACTACAAGAAAGAAGATTCCACCTAAACATTAGGAAGAACTTCCTGACAGTAAGAGCTGTTTGACAGTGGAATTTGCTACCAAGGAGTGTGGTGGAGTCTCCTTCTTTGGAGGTCTTTAAGCAGAGGCTTGACAACCATATGTCAGGAGTGCTCTGATGGTGTTTCCTGCTTGGCAGGGGGTTGGACTCGATGGCCCTTGTGGTCTCTTCCAACTCTATGATTCTATGATTCTCAGCTGGGGGAGAAGGAGAGGACAGAAAGAGCTGTGAGTGGAGAGGCCTTGTCTTCTAATCCTTTGCACCCTCTGAGAAACTCAGCAAACCTTGAACGGGGTGTGGAGAGTCTAGCTAAATGGAGCCTGGTTTGTGGGGAGCTTGAGGAAGTACCAGCCACCTTGGGCCTGCCCATAAAAAGCAAGTCTAGAGTGAGAGACTAGGGTGATGTCTGCTGTTTCCAGGAACTATCCTTGTTGTGAGTCTTTTGTATGTGAGCTGAGCATTTGTCGGACCCTAGAATCATAGAATCATAGAGTTGGAAGAGACCACAAGGGCCATCGCGTCCAACCTCCTGCCAAGCAGGAAACACCATCAGAGCACTCCTGACATATGGTTGTCAAGCCTCTGCTTAAAGACCTCCAAAGAAGGAGACTCCACCACACTCCTTGGCAGCAAATTCCCCTGTCAAACAGCTCTTACTGTCAGGAAGTTCTTCCTAATGTTTAGGTGGAATCTTCTTTCTTGTAGTTTGGATCCATTGCTCCATGTCCGCTTCTCTGGAGCAGCAGAAAACAACCTTTCTCCCTCCTGAGTGAGAGAACCAAGAGGCTGGGAGGAAGGATGTGTCAGAAGGAAAATGAATCAAAATTGATTTATATGTACCGTATCGGCCCGCATATAAGCTGCACCCGAATATAAGCAACACCTTTAAAAGTCAAGGGGGGGGGGGAAGGAAAAAAGACAATACCCGGGCTGCTTCATGGGGAGGGGGGAGCCGCGCCACTTTGCTGGCGGTGTAAGGTCGCTAATATAAGCTGCATTTTAACTTTTCATAGTTGGAATTTGGAAAAAAAGTGTGGCTTATATTCAGGCCAATATGGTATTAGCAACTTTGTATTAAAGTAACATTTCTTTATGTAACTATTTTTGTAATATTCTGTTTCAGTTGTCAGTTGTCGCTTTAATTTTTTGTACACCGCTTGGCGATACTGTATCTTAATATATTAAGCGATGTAGAAGTTAAATCGTTGATTGATTGACAGGCTGCCAGTGGCGTAGCGTGGGGGGTACAGAGGGGCTGGCCGCACCGGGCGCAACATCTGGGGGTTAGGGTTAGGGGCGCAAATCCACGGGTTAGGGGACGCAAATCCATGGGTTAGGGGGCGCAAATTACTTGCCTTGCCCCGGGTGCTGACAACCCAAGCTACGCCACTGCAGGCTGCAGTGGATTGAGCAGAAGAGACCAATAGCAGGTTCAATGGTCAAGAAGGTGGTTTCTGCATGTTCTGCGGAGCGAAACGAGGGGCAGACGGGGCTCATCAACCTGGGAAGGCATTCCATCTAGGAGAAGCAAAACTCTGATCCTAAACCTCGGCTGCCTTGTGGAATATCTTTGGGAGAAGAAAAGGCTAAGGAGTAAACCTTACACAAATCCAGAGTGGAGTCCCTAAAATGGTTGGATGGAGCCTTGTACACCTCCTTCCAGCAACTCCTGCAGCCAAGCTGGTGACAATGTATTGCTCTGCTTTCCTTTGGGCCACAAGAAACGAGGTTGAGAGTGGGATCTTGTCCTTCAAGTAGCCCAGGACCTCCATTCACACTGCCCAGGCTTGCATCCCGAATGATAGATGCTTATATTTTACGGAAGAGAACAGGAATGACATAAGGATTTAAAGGGCTCAAAAGGTGAAGAATGGGTACATTTGGAGAAAAAGGGAGTTATGAATGCTGCTGCATGTCACTTTAGCAAGCAGCACAAGGCTTACTCAGAGACAAAGAATTGCTGCAAATATTGCACAACGTTATTATTACGACGTTATTATTACCTTGGTTTTCGAATGTAATCCATTCTGGAAGTCCGTTCAACTTCTGAAATGTTCGAAAACCAAGGATCAAAGGACTGTCAGAAGGTTCAATGGGGAAAACTGAGAAACGCGCCTTGGAAGCTGTTTGACTTCCGAGCTGTGTTTGAATACAGTGGTACCTTGGGTTAAGAACTTATTTCGTTCAGGAGGTCCGTTCTTAACCTAAAACTGTTCTTAACCTGAGGTACTACTTTACCTAATGGAGCCGCCTGCTGCTGCCACCGTGCCGCCACCGCGCAATTTCTGTTCTCATCCTGAAGCAAAGTTCGGGGTGAGCTCCCATTGCTCGGTCCCTGCTCCTGGCAACCTAGCAATTCAAAAGCACGTCAAAGTGCAAGTAGATAAATAGGTACCGCTCCAGCGGGAAGGTAAACGGCGTTTCCGTGTGCTGCTCTGGTTCGCCAGAAGCAGCTTAGTCATGCTGGCCATGGGACCTGGAAGGTGTATGCTGGCTCCCTCGGCCAATAAAGCGAGATGAGCGCCGCAACTCCAGAGTCGGCCACGACTGGACCTAATGGTCAGGGGTCCCTTTACCTTTTATAGGTGCTGCTATGGGCCCTCTGTCTTTGAGCTCTTTGCTCTCCTACCTTTAAGGCATGTCAGCCAGCTGTCAAACTGGTTCTGCCTCCTCCTCCTCCTCTCCCATTATTTCCCAACTTTCCCCTTCATCTGTGACCTCCCTCAAACCCCTGTGGTAAATCTACACTGTCTTCCTCTTCCTCCTCTCCACCACTTCTCCTCTGCCCAGGCCCTGACAGTTACTAGGAGATGAGCATCTCCTAATAGTTCACTGCCAAGATGCCAAAGGGGCATGTGAGATTCCAGAAGATATGTTCAATGATATTAATAAAGGTGGTCCAAATTGTTTCTAGGAAATGCGTTGATGCTTCTTCTGAATCAGAGAAAGCTGTTGACTCTAAGCTCCCTTAACTGATCCCAGCACACATTGGCTATTGAAAGCGGTATCATGGTGCTTTAAATGCACGGTGTGAACGTGGGCAGAAATGAATCATAAAATGGTTGGCGGCAACAGGGATTGGAGAGAAGAGGTTGTGCCATAGATGGAAGTGCTTTTAATTATTAAAAAAAGAGAAGAATTTATGTGGAGAGTGGAATTGCCTAGAGCACAAGCCAGTCTTTATGGATCAAGCATGCAATAAGAGGAAATCAGAGGATGTGCTTTGCTCCCTGAAGGTACAACTTCCTGATCAACCAGGAAGAAAAAGTTGTACCTTCAGGGAGCTGAGGACATCCTCTGATCTCCTCTTAATGCTAGCTTGATCCATAAAGACCTCCAACATCTAAGAACATGCCCATCTCGTTACATACTTCTCAGTGCTCTGCCTTTCATACATCACTTTTCAGGTGAATGTCTCACAACCGTGCCACTCTGAATTACTTTATGGGTCCAAAGAGCATTAGAAAGAAATCATAGAATACACTCATCCCCTTACGCAAGTGTATTCTTCCTTCCTGGCTTAGGATAGTGACTAAGTCCTCTTCCCTCTGTTCCTGCCCCCAGAAAGTCCCATTTTGAGGACTTTCACCAGCCTCAGCTCAGCCACCTAGCTTTGGTTGAGCTGGAATGAGGATGTTATGCTGAGCCAGGTTTGGGGACTTAAGGATGTCTGAGTCCAGCTGCATCAGGAATCACATGGAGATCCACCACATCCTAAACTGCTCATCCCAGTGAATCTTTCCATAGGATTGTCCCCTTTCAAGTTTGTGAATTGCCCTGAGATATAGTTTTTTTTAATGAAGGGCGGTAGATAAATCCAATAAATAAAATAAATAAAGGAGGGTATCCCTTGATTTTACTCTATTTTTAAAATGCTAAGGGCTACAAATGGAATAAAAAAATTCTGACTTTCTCAGCAGAAATAATCTAGACCAGATGATCCTGGATTTGCATTTCCTAATGTTGCTTTGGTAGAATGATATCACTCAAATTCGCTTTTCTGATGCATATTCCATCCAACAGAAAGGGTATGTCAAGAGTTTGAGAGTAGCCACAGAAGAGAGCTGCAGACATTTATCTCATTGGCCCACCCAAAGAAAAGGAGGTGGGATACCCCAATTCTTTTGCCAGTAAATTCCTCAACTTTGGGAGTGGGGGAGAGGTGTAAAATGGCAAGATGGGATTTGAACATTCCGGTCTGGCTTCCCTTAAATTTATATTGTTATGTCAAAGATTCAGTCTGGATTAGGGATGGGAGAATTTGGGAGTTTGGGTTTCTTATTGTTTTCAACCTACAGTTAAGTTCTCCACATTTCCACAGCAATTTGAGGCTGTTGGTTTTTTTGGTTTTTGGTTTTAAAAAACTCCTCTTGAGAATTCACCAGCATTTTAGCATGAATTTATCCCAATACACACATTTTTGTATGCAATTTTTTTTGAAACTTAGTTTCCCTAATATGATGCATCTATTAATGTTAATATCATGAAAATATGTCTTTTGGGGACCTTTCCCATAATACACATATTTTTGCACACATTATTTTGTTGGAGGACTGCGTCTGAAAATTTGAAAATTTTGAAAGGATAATTGTGCCTCGATTCTCATGTTGATTTGAGAAGTGTAGAATGGGTAGTTTCTCATTAAAATGCAAACAAAATTGAATTTTGTTCCCATCCTTTGTCTGGATTGAAATGATAGGTTGTTATATCCAATGCAATACATATTTAGTGCGGACCCATTGAAATCAATGGTGCTAGGTTCATTCATTTCAATGGGTCTGCTCTAAGCAGAGCTTAGTTTAATATGTGGAAAAGGACAAAATAAGATGGAAATGTTAAAAAATTATCCATGAGAAGGAAAGGAACGTGAAAAATTCAGTGACTTACCAGTGATGATCAGATGGGTCCCTCATCCCAAAGATGAGCACAGTGACACACTGCTGTACAAAAACCTGACCTTATTTCCTGGAATAGAACATCATCAGCACCTATATCACATAACAGAAGAACAGGCAATGGCACAACAACTTTTGCTTTTCCAAAGTGGAATACCTTCAGTTTCCAAAGAAGCTGTAGTTAATGACATATTGAATGTGTATCATGCTTACCTGACTGGAAGCAGAAAAGGAAGGATGCTTTAGTCATCCATAATAATGTCAAACATTCATAGTGTATCCTACCTCCTCCTCCTCCTCCTTTATTTCTGCGATCCCTTGTAGCCGAGTAAGATTGTCTTTCATAAACACGGTTCTAACAGTGAGTCCGTAAGTGACTGTGGAGGCCAATTCTGGATCCACACATCCTTCCACAGTGGGGACTTGGGTTTCCAGGGGGGAGTTGATCACAGTGAGGGTTTGCCAAGTGTGCCTTCTTCTTAGCATGTTTCTCCCTTTTGTCCTGAGTTAGAGTGTCTTCAAAGTCCATGACACCTTTGGTAAAGGCTGTTCTCCAATTGGAGTACTCGCAGGCCAGTGTTTCCCAGTTGTCAGTGTTTATACTACATTTTTTTAGATTTGCCTAGAGAGTCTTTGAACCTCTTTTGTCAACCACCAGCATTACGCTTTCCATTTTCAAGTTTGGAATAGAGTCGTTGCTTTGGAAGACGATAATCAGGCATCCGCACAACATGACCAGTCCAACGAAGCTGATGTCGAAGAATCATTGCTTTGACACTGGTGATCTTTGCTTCTTCCAGTACACTGGCATTAGTTTGCCTGTCTTCCCAAGTGATGTATAAAAATTTCCAAAAACACCATTGATGGAAACTTTCAAGGAGTTGGAGATGGCCTTTATAAGCGGTCCACATTTCACAAGTATACAGTAAGGTTGGTAGTACAATAGCTTTGTAAACAAGCCTTTTGGTTTCCCTGTGAATGTCCTGGTCCTCAAACACTCTGCACTTCAATCAGGAGAAAGCTGCACTCACAGAGCTCAGGCGATGCTGGATTTTGGCATCAATGTTGGCCCTTGTGGAAACATAACTGCCCAGGTAGGAGAAGTGATTGACATTTTCCAACGTTACACCATTGAGTTGGATTTGTGGCACTGCAGAGGTATCCTACCACACTGATGTCTTTCAGGTATTTCTTCTGATACCCAGAATTGTTGCCTTAGGGGAAGTAGAACGATAGATGTGGTCTTTAGGTTGTTGTCAGCAGGAGAACCATAGAACTGGTACCAAAGACTCACCTTGGCTAGTGGATGTGGAATACATTTTTTACAAGATAAGAGGTCCCAAATATGAACTTGTAGGCAGTGAAGCTTTGTCTATGCTCAGTTTCTTATAAATTTAACCCAATGCACTGGACCGTTCCTTTAACTTCCTTAACTTGCAGTGGGGGTGTTGAGAAATCAGTATAAAAAAATGCCTTATTAATTGGTTCTGGAGGGTTACATCACTAAATTTCAACTAAAACAGAATGTACCTGGAAATTGCGCTAGAACTAAGGAATAAATTGGGAGAGAGAAATTAACATCCCACCTTGTTTCAGTGGATTCTGTCTTTCCAACGGAACCACCACCCTTCCTCTCTAAACAATATAGATGTGCATTTTGATCATACTTGCGCTGCATTATGGGTGTTGTTGACTCCAGCCCCCATCAGCCCCCAGCCAGCATAGGCAGTTGTAGATTATGATGGGAGTTTAATAAGATCTGGAGGGCTGCAAGTTACCCACCCCTTGCCTAAAGAAAGTGACGTTCATCCTATGGAGCAGCACTTTTCAGAAATATTCCATTGCTCCGGTGAGTCTGGGCCTTGCTCTAATACCCCATTCATCACTGTAGCGTTTGAATCCATATTAGGAACCAGTGGACAGGAGGAAGGAAGATTCACTCTGAGATATGCATCCCCCCTTCAGAGCAAACCTGAAGTTCTGCAACCACACCTATTCCCCCACAGGAGTTGATATGGGGTGCATCTATGTTTGCTTTGCAACAGTCTATGTTCCCCCTTTCCCACCTCTCTCCTGTGAGGGACCAATGACCTGCATCAGAAGATTTAGGCTGGATGTGAGGATAGGAAGAAGGTTGATTTCACATGGGCAGGGAACTGATATTTCCTGTGGGTGATATAGGACCATGCACTGTCTATGACGAATGTAGAGTCCCCATATGCTGCTTTCATTGTGGACTTCCAAGATGTATCTGGCTATCTATTAGATGGACATGATTCAGCAGGGCTTTTCATGTCTCTGTGTTATGGGGTAGGGAATCTCAGGCCCAGGGACCAAATACATCTCTCCAGGCTTCCCCATCTGGCCCTTGGGACTTTTCCATACCACTACACCTCTCCAACCACACCCTAAGCCACACTCCACATCACCCTTGCTTCACACTATTCTGGAGCGTTTTAGCCTGACTGGACCTTGTAGTCTGATAACGACTCTTGCTTGATAGAGAGGGATGCATGACCATGTGCAGAAACTCGTCTTCTGTATATTTATTGCTCCACCCACTTTTGACTTTGGCCCCCCCATCCACCGAGGTCCTATAGTTCTCCAGCTCCCTCTCATGAAGACATCAACTTCTTGTAGTGGTGAGCCTCAGGTACCCACAGAGGCTACTTGCACCATGGAGAACCATGAGCAACCAGGGTTCTCAACTGCTCAGTATCCTCCATGCATGGGTACAAAAGGCCCCTTGCTGCTAAGAGTTCAACCTCTTTTTGGCAGGGGCTGGGAGAGTCACATGACCTCAAGGGGGTGGGGCTAACTGCTTGGCAAAACAGCCCTGCCATACCTGTGTTGCATCTCCCCTCCAGGTCACACCTGGTTGTGTGTGTGTGTGTGAAATCAAGTGTCAGGGGATTCCTTGGAATGAAGCCTGGACCCAACCAATCTCCTTTTAAACAGGATGCTGCCTTCAACCAAGTCAAACCATTGGTGTATCTCTTTCAGTACTGTCCATACTGACTGCCAGTGTTTCAGACTGTGGACATTCCCAGCTCTCCTGGGAGATAGTGTTGGGGATTGAAACAGAGACCTTCTGCATGCAAAGGAGGTGCTCTGCTAATCAGCTATGGCTTTGCTCCTCTTCCATTGGACCATCCTTTAGCTGCAGTAGGGCCTGGTACAATTTCTTTCCCTGTTTCTAAAGCAATGCTGTAGGAATTGAGCTTCCAAATATACTAAGGAGCAGACAGGGAATATTTTGGCTGAGTAAGGGAATGTTTCTTCCCACAAAGTAGGAATGTGTGGTTGTTATTGCTGTAAATCAACTTGCTTACGGGGAAAAGTCACTTAGTAAAGAAATGATGTCAGTGAAATGTACGAAATTTTATTACTGTAATGTGTTGACATTCGAAGCCAACAGACAAAGGGGGCTCAAGGGAGACTTGGAAGGGAGGGCTGTAGGGAGGGGAACGACATAGGAAGGAAACCAGACTTTAATGGATAAAAGTAGCATTAGTGGAAATCAGAGGATAGACTTGGTCCCTTGGAAGAAGGAAGGACCATGATGGAAGCATGAGGCCCACAATGGACTCATTCAGCCTTCAGGCAACATCCTGAATGCAACAAGTGCTCCACTGAGTTGAAGGAATAACATGTCAGATTGGAAGGGATGTTTGGGAATGTTTGAAATACCCCCTCCCCCGAAATGATTCTGGGATGCATCCTGATCCCAAATCCACCTTTTCCATTTCCCAGGAGCTGAATTGGTAGGTGGGACTAAGAGAAAACCCTGCCTGATCTCCAGGAAAGCCACAGCCCACCAGTGTAGAAAATGCCCACCTAGATGGACCAATGGGCAGACTTAGGAGAAGGCTGCTTCCTACATTCCCATGAAATCACACTGCTTTTATCACTGCTGCTACCAGCCGTCGACCTGAGCTGAGTGCATTTTGGCTGAGTAACAGCACACTTCATTCTGTGTAGCACAGAGTGTAATATGACAGGAAACCATGAACACAACCTGTTTGAAGGAGATGGAATAAATGAGTGGGTGAAGAAATCACACCGGTGAAATGTATGACATTTTATTAATTTGCTAACATTATAAGCCAACATACAAAGGAGATTCCAGGGAGAAGAGGAAGGGAGGAGGTGTGGGGAGGGGAACGACATAGGAAAGAAAACAGACTTGATGGATCAACGTAGCATTAGAGGAAATCAGAGAATAAACTTGGCCCCCTTGAACATGAAAGGACTCTTTCTTCTCGGCTGCTGGAGGCACGAGGAACTCATCAGACCCATCCAGCCTTTAGGCACAGTCCAATCTCCTCACCACCTTCTCAACGGTCTTCCCATCATGCGTCACTTTGCAGGTGACTGTCTCATAGCTCTCCCAGTCGGACTTTTTCATGCTGAGGTAGCTGCTGGCCGCGTACTTGTCATTCAGCTTGGTGGGCGTGGTTGTCTCCACCCCAGAGGAGATGGTGGCGCCATCAGCCTGCCAGGTAACTTGGACAACGCCTGGGTAAAAGCCATCCATGAGACACACCGCGGTGGCTTTGTCTGAGCTCTTCAGTTCTTCTGGGGATGGTGGGAAGACGTTCACTGTTGGAGGTACTGTTGGCTGACCTGGAAGTCAAGGGGAAAGCTGGTTAAGTGTCGTGTCTCAGAGGAATATTATATAATAGAGACATATGGGATTGCGTAATTTATTTGATTTCATAAAGGAATTGCAATCGGATCCTATTTCCTTGTTTAAAAAACAAAGGCCTCTGGAAGTCATGTCTTCTAGTTTGGGAAGGCTGTCTCCCAGTCCTCAGTGTGTAGGTCCTGGTTGTGCTGTAATCAGAGTGTGTTTCAGAAGCACCCTGTTCTTCCTTTTGGACTGATATATGACACTGAGTCTAACTTACCCTCAGGGGCTCAGAAATAAGAATTGGCAGACACTCATTGGAACACCCCATTGCTGGCCAAGCCATTTCCCTTGTTCCTCACCATTGCACATTGCTGGACAATCTGCCTGCTGGATTAATTTAATTTGTAGAAGGCTTGCTTAAATATACTCTTCTGCTTAGATATATGCTGAGAACCTGCCTTCATTACAGTGATGCCTATTGGGATTGGTGCAGCAGAAAGCAAGGGAGACCAATGTTAGGTAGAGCTGGAACCAGTGACAGGCGAAGCCAACACATTCTAATTTTGTCCCCATCCTCTTCCCTGCTGAGTACTAGAAGAGCAACACTGAGACTAAGGAGGAAAAGCTGACAGCCAGGGCCACCCCCGTAGTGGTTGCAAGTAAGAAAGCAGTCATGTGAGCGCTGGCTGAGGGCACATTGAGGTTGATAGGGTAGCACCCTATTGACCCAAATGGACCAGCTTCCACTGCCTAGTCAGTGGGTGATTCAATATATGCTTCCATAGTTGCTTAATGGGTTAATGCGGCAAGCTGAGCACTGCATGGAGTGTAAGTCTATAGAATCATAGAGTTGGAGAGCCATAGAGAATGAGGAATTATGGAAGGGCTCCTGCAGGTTACCTAGTCCAACATCCTGCTTGCTGCAGGAGATCCAGAGCTAGAGTGATCTCAGCAGAACTCTGTCCAGCCTACACTTGAAGACCCACCATCTTTATAGGTAATTACATCATCATCCCCTTTATGATGGTCAACAAATCAGAAACCCTCTACATAACTGGTTGGTGTTGCTAAACTTGTCTCACCAACTAGAAGCTTATCTTTCTGCAAACTTAATTGGATCTGCCCTTTGGGGCACCAGAGAACAGGCTGTTGTCCTCTTCTGGGTGATAGCCTTTCAGATATTGTTCTTTATACCCCAGCTCAGCTTTTTCTTGTCCCAGCTAAACAGACACAGTTTCTTCAAGTTTTTCCTCATATTTTTCTCACTTATACCACCCCCCTGGCCAACTTTGTTGTACTTCTATAAATCAAGACCAATGTACTTATATGGGCACAAGATACATCCATCCATAACTCTAACTTCTACAGCGGAGGAAGCTGAATCATTGAACACTGAATACTCTCATACTGGGATGTGAAATCTCTGGTTATTCTGATGTGGTTGGGCTATGACTCCCATAATCTCTAAGCATTTGCAGCTGAGAGGAGCTGGAGCTCAACAATGTTTGGAGGGCCACGGGTTTCACATCCAACTGTTCAATAAGGCATCTCCCAAAGTTATTATGTGGACAAATGCAGGAAACATTGACCAGGAACAGACATCAGACAACCATACCTATCACTGGTAACTAGGGACAAATGGGGATGATGGGCTGAGCTCTTGTGAATTAGTAATCTGTTATCATAATCTCATCGCCACTGACCACATTCTCAGCCCTTCTTAGAAGATCAGATCTTTAAAATAGGATGTCTTAGAGGAATTAGCTTTGGTATCACACAGAATTGTAAGAGAATACTATACGTTATAGCAGGGTTTTCCCAAATAGATGTATTTTTAAAAATATATATATATGTTGACTCGATTCCAGTAAATGCATTGGAATGGTTGGATTCTGCCACTTACTCCTGCCATGGAATCACTAATATATTCTGGAAGAAGACATTCTCCCTAAAAAAACTGAGTCTATCAAAACAGGGGGAACCTGTTTTGAGTAGTTGGACTCAATTCTCCATAGTTTTGGCCAGCACGGCTAATGGCCAGGTTTATTGCGAGCTGCAGCCCAGAAAAATCTGGAGGAGTCACAGGTTGTCCCATCCTTGCAATGAACTGATGGACAATTCTGGGTGCAATCTAAGAAGAGTTTCTCTTGGAGAAACCTCTTTGAAAATAATTCAATGTGGTGACATTGTGGAAGCTCAAAAATAGTTCCAGCGAACCTTTCTCAGAAAGGATGCTTGGACTCCAATGCCTTCTATACCCAGCCTACTTTAGAATATCAGATCTTTAAAATAGCATGCCCCAGAGGAATTAGCTCTGAGATCAAATACTTAGTTCATGCGGATTCAAGTCAACATGTGAAAAAACTGATACATCTGTGAAATCGGCTTTGATGGTGGCCATCAGGCACCTGTATTCTCTTATAGTTATAATAGGCTTCTGATTTCTATCTTCAAGACTGATTTCATCTAGATGTCTTAGAGTGTCTTAGAGGGTGACATGACAATTTGAACAATTGGGTGTCTTTAAAATCTATGGCATCCCAGAGTCTAATATCTTGGTTTTGCATGCACTTGTATGCACTCAATAAAGTGGTTCTTTTCCTACAATCTCGCTAAAGTCACTGCGAAAGGCTAAAATTCATAGTCTACTTCTTCCAGTGCAGTTGCATAGACATCAACAGTGCTATTGATATAGATTTTGGATTGCATTTCTCAGAATAAACCCCCCACCCCAAAAAAGGAGAATAAGATCTACCATTTCATTTTGATGAAGTGTCATTCACAAAACTCAGTTCAACTTTGGAAAAACCATTGCATAGTTTCTATCATTAAAGTAAAATCTAGATGGAAACTCTCAGTGAATATTTAAAAAGAGCTTGTTGCAAGTTTATAAACTACTGTATCTATTTTACTCTATTTTTGTTCATTCACAGTCAGGATTCTTAATAGCAGAATCAGTGAATCCCATCAGATGTAATCCAGTTGTATAGGAGATGCCACAACTCAAACTCAGTTTTCGAACATAATTTCCGCCCAGTGGGAAAGACTGACAGAGTTTCTAGAGACATTTCATTGACACACCCCACCACCCGAGAAGTAGGATTAAACCGATCCATCTTTGTTTCTACATGCAGCAAATAGGATTTTTTTTAACCCACTGCCTGGTTTTTTAACAATTCAACAGTCCCTATGAAAGAATCAGCGTAGAGATAATATGAAAAGCCCAAAAGTCAATCAAGAACCAGAGAATGAAAAGAAGGCAAAAAATGATGGAAATATTAGAACATTGCAATAGGTACAGAAAGATTCAGGATAAATTTGGTGACTTACCTGTGACAGTCAAGTGGGTTCCTCCTCCGAAGACCCACCACAGTGACACACGGCTGTACAAAAACCTGCTCCCCCACAGGTGTGAAATGGTACAGAACCCCAGTCCATCTGGGAGGAGTAGGCAGACCTGCCCCCCCCAATCTTGCTTGACTATGACTTCCATCATCATTGACCATTGACCATGCTGACTTGTATTGGCAGGAGCTGGGATTCCAGTCATGTCCATAGGGCCAAAATGTTTCCCCATTCTCGCCACAGGACCTGACAGTGGGCAATAAACAATGGTATGCATTTTCTAAAAGAATATTGTACTGTTTCCAAAGAAGTTGTAGGCAATGGTGCATTTCTGTTTTGAAAAAAACAAAACAAACCTATCTCTGGGGTGACAATGATAAGGTCCTGTTATCAAACCATGACAGTTATTTTTAAAATACCGGTACATGACTCTTTGTAAATCTTCCTGGTTGTAGATCTTCCATTGCCCAGACAGTCTGTTCTTGGATGCAGGGAGTATGTTAGATGAAGTCCTTTATCCAACCAATTTTCCAGTGGTAGGGATGAATGGGTCAGTTTATTTCCTGTCCATGTCCATTCATAGATCCATATTCATTCATAAATCCATTTCCATTTGTAAGTCCCTTTGGTCCCCTTCCCACATTAATCTACAATTGCTATTGTTATTTAATTTGCCACAAACATGGTTGATTTTGAACGTATTTTTCCCAATATACATATTTCTCTCAAATCATGCATTTCTGAAAACAGATTTGATGCTAAGATGCAGATCCTTGATTTTTTTAAGCTAAGAACTGTATCGCAAAATTTGGAGAAACACAGAATCCAAAGATGACTAATTTGCACCTTCGTCCATGGGGCCAATGATCATATCAGCTTGCATCAGAATTCCCAAAGAATGAATTAGTCAGGCAACCTTACCTTTCTGGGAAACAGTAACACATCCAGTTAATGAAGAAATTGTTTCTTAGAAGAGATCACACAGACAGTGAAGTTTTATCTATGCTGCAAAAGTTTCTTATAAATTAACTCAAGGCATTGAACCATTTCTTTGACTATACATAGGAACTTACCTGTAATGAGCAGCTAGTATGACTTCTTAACCCTTTGAGAAACCATTTAAAATACCTTAAAAATAATGTTGTCAGTCTCTCTAAGGGACAGCCCTGGATTTACAGAAGCTGTCCCGATTTCCGCTTTGATCCCAGAATGTATTCCTTTTCCTTTTGTTGTTGTTGTTTAGTCATCTTAATTGTGTTTGACTCTCCATGATCCCATGTACCTGGGCATGCCTTGGAAACTCTCACTTTCTTCTCAAAGCTACTCCTTTTTTATGTCCATGGAGTTTCCTTGGCAAAATACTGGAGTGGATTGCCAGTTCCTTCTCCAGGTGGATCACAATTAGCCTAAATTCTCGGCTATGACCTGTCCGTCTTGGGTGGCCCTGCATGGCATAGCTCATAGCTTCTCTGAGTTATTCCAGCCCCTTTGCCATGACAAGGCAGTGATCCATGAAGGGGCCCCTTTTCCTTAGGACATCCCTATTTTCATCAGAGAAATGTTGGAGGGAATTGAGTTATCCAACCCGCGGTTCCATCTTATGGCAGCCTTGTATAGGGAAGGTTTTCTTTAAAAAATCTTCAATGTTTTATTATGCTTTTATATATGTTGGAAGCTGCCTTGAGTAGCTGGGTCAACCCAGTCAGATGGGAAGGATATTAATAGTAAAATAACTCTTGTGGAATAGGATGTCCCTGTTTTGATTAGAGAAACGCTGGAACCTATGCTTTGTTATTTGCCTCTGCTGTGGTGGTTCTGGCTTCCATTCCCTGGGATGTTTCTGTGGAGGTGTATTTTGATCACAGTTGCACTGTATCATGGGTTCTGTAGTCTCCTGTGGATGTCAACAGTAGGCTGATATTTTAAGCCGACACTCAGAAATTAAAGTTGGAGACCCTCTCTTATTTTGATGTATCAAAATGAAGCGAATGGGTATCTCTTTTGGGGTGGAAGGGTTTTGTCATGGAGCAGTGTGGATGTGAGAAAAACAGGGGAGGGAGAAGGCTGATGAGGGAGGAAATTTGTCTTCTCATTTACATGTAGAAGTGCCCACTGCTAGCAACTAATGTAGAGTTCCTCAGGGTTGCCTTCTTGTGGGCTTCCTGGAAGCATACCTGGCTGTCCCTGAAGGTTACCCGACTACCAGCTGTGGGAAACAGGATAACAGATGAGGTGGACATTTACATCAGAAGCACTAGAGATGTGAAGACCTGGGGAAAAATATGGAAAAAAATTGTCCCCCTACCAATTTTTGTGGTTTTCCTTTCAATTTTGGGGAAAATAAATAGGGGGAAAGAACAACTTGGAAATATTTCTGGGGAAATGAGTTTCCTCAATTTTTCCACTTTTCTTCTTGTAGGTTTTCATATCTCTGTTCAGGAGTTACCTTTCATTCTAAAAATGGGGAAAGAGGAAGTACCAAAGTGGTGTCCGGGAATTATTATTATTATTATTATTATTATTATTATTATTATTATTATTAACCAGGATTTATGCTAGCACAGTAAGCAGGTCACTTTTTTTCAGTATGTCATTGCAATAATAATAATAATAATAATAATTTATTTATACACCGCCCATCTGGCTGGGCTTTCCACTCTGGGCGGCTCCCAACAGAATATTATTATTAATAATAAAAGCGATGAAACATCAGACATTAAAAACTTCCCTAAACAGGGCTGCCTTCAGATGTCTTCTAAAAGTCAGATAGTTGTTTATTTCCTTGACATCTGATGGGAGGGTGTTCCACAGAACGGGTGCCACTACTGAGAAGGCCTCTGATGGGTTCCCTGTAACCTCACTTCTTGCAGGCAGGGAACCACCAGAAGGCACTTGGAGCTGGACCTCAGTGTCTGGGCTGAACGATGGGGGTGGAGACGCTCCTTCAGGTATACTGTTCTTATGCCAATCATTCCACATGGTCTTCAGAAGCAGTTAGACATACTTAAAGCAGTTTTTAAAAGAATTTATCCTATTCTTCAGGGAAACCTATGACTTTCATTCACTGGAGGCTATCGGCTCTTCATATTGCCTCCCCAAAGCAATCAGAGCAATGAACCTGATTGGGTGGAAAGTAGGGCTAGAGCCAAGTAGAGGCAGAGCCATCTGTTGAATGGTTGTACAGAAGGCAGGCAGGTTGGGTCTTCCTGAGGACACTGAGGTTGGTGGACCAGGGTTGGTGGACCAGGGCTCCATTTGTACCTATGGACCCAAATGGACCACTCTCCATATTGTGGCTTGAAGAAGATGGCAGACCAGTGGCAATGTTTGGGAATGTTTGAAAGACCACCTGTAATGAATCATGGAGTGGAATGACAACCAGACAACTTCCACTGGGCAAAGGAAGCTAATTCATAAAAAAAAGCAATTGAAAGGGTCAGTTGATCACAATAATAATACTAAAAAGGTTGCTGAGCCATTATGTAGCTCTGCTCCTCTAGCACTGGAACCTGTTTAGATAAAGCACTGCTCATTGGAAAGGATCACAGGTCACATATAGACAGTGCTTTTTAATTTTTAAAAAAATGTTTAGAGGCACTCTCATTTTGACTCAAGAAAATCACCATTTTATAGTTCAATTTGAGAAAAATAAACACAGTAAATGGACAAAAGGCGGCCATTGGGGGTAGCAATGGAACAGACGATTCAATGTGCTAGAGAAGAAACTAATTTTTTTTTCTTCTCCCATTAGATTCACAAAATGGTTAGGGGTATGCGTCCCCCTGCGTCCCCACAGAAAAAAGCACTGCATATAGAGAACCCTGCCTGATCTCCAGAGTAACAGCACACTTCCTTCTGTAATAGTACAGGAAACCATGAATATAACCTCCTTGAAGGAGATGGAATAAATAAGTTGGTCAAGAAAAAACACTGGTGAAATGTATGACATTTTATTAATTTGCTAACATTATAAGCCAACATACAAAGGAGATTCCAGGGAGAAGAGGAAGGGAGGAGGTGTGGGGAGGGGAACGACATAGGAAGGAAACCAGACTTGATGGATCAACGTAGCATTAGAGGAAATCAGAGAATAAACTTGGCCCCCTTGAACATGAAAGGACTCTTTCTTCTCGGCTTCTGGAGGCACGAGGAACTCATCAGACCCATCCAGCCTTTAGGCACAGTCCAATCTCCTCACCACCTTCTCAACGGTCTTCCCATCATGCGTCACTTTGCAGGTGACTGTCTCATAGCTCTCCCAGTCGGACTTTTTCATGCTGAGGTAGCTGCTGGCCGCGTACTTGTCATTCAGCTTGGTGGGCGTGGTTGTCTCCACCCCAGAGGAGATGGTGGCGCCATCAGCCTGCCAGGTAACTTGGACAACGCCTGGGTAAAAGCCATCCATGAGACACACCGCGGTGGCTTTGTCTGAGCTCTTCAGTTCTTCTGGGGATGGTGGGAAGACGTTCACTGTTGGAGGTACTGTTGGCTGACCTGGAAGTCAAGGGGAAAGCTGGTTAAGTGTCGTGTCTCATGGGGTATTAAATATTTGACACATATAATAATTTATTTGATTTCATAAAGGAAGTACTATCTGACTCTATTCCCCAAAGTTGTGTCCTGAAATGTTTTGTAAGGACATTTGACTATCTGGAAACTATACCTTGAGCTGAAAGTGTCCTACACAATGTCTTACAGCTCTTTATGATTCTATGAAAAAGGCCCAGGAGGACCAGGTCGTATTCCTTTATAGCAACCAAAAATGTTGTCGTGCAACAAACACATGTTTCAGCCCATGCAAAATATATTATGGTCTATGAAGCAACATAGGCATTCTTGGCATGTTTGAACTGTGGTGATCTGTGAGAGGAAGAGTTTAGACTGCATCAGTCCAGTTAGGAATATCTACATCTAGAACGCCATAGACACTAAAGAGCTGCTGTCAAATTTTACACATCATTTGGGAAGACAGGCCAGTGTACTGGAAGAAGCAAAGTTGTACTGATCATGTTGTGCTGATGCCTGATTATCGTCTTCCAAAGCAACTACAGTGGTACCTCTACTTACGTTGATCTCCGGTTATGTATCCTTCGGGATATGTACACAGCAAACCCAGAAGTATATTTCCGGGTTTCACCATGCGCGCATGCGCAGAAGGGCTAAACGGTGCCATGCACATGCGCAGTAGCTGCACCTCCAGTAGTGAATTCCTTGGGATCCAACTGTTTGCAACTGGAGGTACCACTGTATGCTATTCTGAACTTAAAAATGGGAAGTGCAATGCTGGTGGTCAACAAAAGAGATTTAAAGACTCTCAAGGCAAATATAAAAACATGTAGTATAGTTGTACCTTGGCTTAAGAACTTAATTCGTTCTGGAGGTCTGTTCTTAACCTGAAACTGTTCTTAACCTGAAGCACCACTTTAGCTAATGGGGCCTCCTGCTGCCTCTGCACCGCTGCTGCACGATTTCTGTTCTTATCCTGAAGCACAGTTCTTAACCCGAGGTACTATTTCTGGGTTAGCAGAGTCTGTAACCTGAAGTGTATGTAACCTAAAGTGTATGTAACCCGAGGTACCACTGTATAATAACCGACAACTGGGAAGCATTGGCCTGCGAGCACTCCAGTTGGAGACCAGCTTTTACCAAAGGTGTTGTGGACTTTGAAGATGCTCGAACTCAGAACGAAAGGGAGAAACACGCTAAGAGGAAGGCACGCTCGGCAAACCCTCACCATGACCAACGCCCGCCCGGAAACCCATGTCTCCACTGTGGAAGGACTTGTGGATCCAGAATTGGCCTCCACAGTCACTTACAGACTCACTTTTAAAACTGTGTTTATGGAAGACAATCTTACTCGGCCAAAGAAAGAAGAAGGAAGCTGTTCAGATCTCCCTATCCCATAACTGTGCAAGTGCTGCCAGTCAGCATAAAGCAGGGATGTAGAATCTGTGTCTCTCCAATCGGTGACAGCCCCATTATGCATGATTTCTGGAGTCACAGCATCCGGGCAAAGGTAGAGGGTTACTATGTTACCCCATCCCTGACATGGTCAGGAGTGGACAAGATCAATGCACAATTTGGACTGGTCACTTGTTCGTAAGTACAGAGGTGCCTCAGGTTACATACGCTTCAGGTTTCATACGCTTCAGGTTACAGACTCTGCTAACCCAGAAATATTACCTCGGGTTAAGTGCTTTGCTTCAGGATGAGAACAGAAAATGTGCTCCGGCAGTGCGGCAGCATTAGGAGGCCCCATTAGCTAAAGTGGTGCTTCAGGTTAAGAACAGTTTCAGGTTAAGTATGGACATCCGGAATGAATTAAGTACGTAACCAGAGGTACCACTGTACAAAGGATTGTTCAAAATCACAAGTTCTTCTGGGGAAATGACCCACATGTTTATACTGACTGCCATAGCAAAGGAAAGATCAATAAAGCACCCTGTTTGCTCTCAGAGGGGGTGAACTTTCATTGCACATAAATATTTTAAAGTCAATAAGATGAGCCCTTCTGGATCAGGTGAGAAGCCCAACTGGCTTGGGACACTGTGCTCATAGCAGTCAACCTTGTGTCTATTGGAAGCTTGCAAAAAGATTTTGAGAGCAACAGCCCTCTCTGTGCTTTTGATCCATGGCAACGGGTATTGCAAAATGGCCTCGAAGAGCATCAGAAAATAAGAGGTCTGCTGGATCAGGGTTGCAATGGCCCATCTAGTCCTCCATTCTGCTCTCACAGCGATCAACTGGGTGTCCATGGGAAGCTCACAAGCATGAACAGAGTGCAGCAGCACTCTGCCCATTTGGGAGTCCAAGCAACAGCCACTTTTGATTGTTGGCACAGCCATATAGAGGGGAAAGACAGCATTTCACTTCTGTAAACAAGTCTTAACTCTGAATCTGGAGAGTAAAAATCACTGAGGTGAAATCCCTTCCAGTTATTATTATTTTTTTAACATAAAAAGGGGGAGATGTTTTTCTCTGGTTCCCCCTTCCCCTCGCTGCCAACTGCCTCACACTGTTCAGAAGGTCCCACAGCCATCTGGAATGAATTTTAAGCCAGGGGAGACCTCAGTTGGGTGCGGTAAATCAGAGAAAACTCTGTCCCCTTCTCATATGTTAGTGGATGGCTCTGTCCCCTTCTCATATGTTAGCGGAAAGCAGAATAGGAGCATGGGTTTTTATTAATAATAATAATAATAATAATAATAATATTTCAACCATTGCCAGCAAAGCACCTCTGAATAAGGCATCCTATTGGCAAGTGTTGTAGTCAGGTAACAGATATACGTTACGGTAATTGGTCAATTTTAGTTTCTTATTTTTCTGGGCTTAAGTTCCGTTTCCCATGTTTTCAAATCAGTTCACGTTCACCATCTTTCTCCCCAACATGCACACATTTCCAAGCAGATTTACCCCTCTTTGTATAGACCCATTTGCACAACCCATTTAAAATAGGACCAAAGCACTCTAAATAGTCATGGCTTCCCCCAAAGAACTCTGGGAACGGTAGTTTGGAAAGGTTGCGGAGAGATTTTAGGATCCCTCTATTCCCATCACAGAGCTACAATTCCTAGAATTCCCATGGGAGACAAATTGATTGTTAAGCCCCTCTGGGTCTGAAGGTGCCACAGCGGTCTGAAGAGCTCCCTGGACTTTCTCCCTTTTAATGCTTGGCTTATAATGATCAGTATCATTTATATACCTATTTGTAAATCTGCCTATATTTATATTTACATTAGTATTAATGGAATATTCTTATTGCCAGTGCCAGCTGGGTAGCATGCAACTCAGTTTTAATCCAAAAAGAAATGAGTGAACGTAAGTCTTTTATGCCTGCAATTGGTTTATTCCAAGCAGGACTAGTATTAGATACAACCTAGTGTTTTTAGCTTTGCTCCTTCCTTTTATATTTGCAAATGAAAAATTGAACAAAGGAAGAAAAGTACCCACGTATGTTCCCTCCAGTGAGACCGACATTAAGTTTAGGGTGTGAGAATTGAGACCAAAGAAATAGGGAAATTGGTTAATTCTCTCTCCTGCTGTGCCTCTATTTCAGTTAAAAAATGAAGCTTGTTGCATTTGATTCCATCGTGCCCCTTAAATCTCAGGTGGTCTGATTCTAGATATATCAGTTTAGATCTCTCTTAGCCTTCTTGCAAAACCCTCACTTCAACTTTTTCCTAAAAACCCATTCAGTTTTGCTGAAATATGTAGACTGTGGTTTACATTTTACATGGCTACATTTAACTATCAACAAAATGTTGAACATCTTCAGATTTTTATTTTAAAAGTCGTTTGGGAGCCTGCGCCTGTGGAATACTGAGTTTGACAAAACAAAAAACAGTTCTTTTGAACAGAATCTGTTCTATGATTTTAGATAGGGAGACCCACAGTAGAAAAAGTAAAGAGAGCCACATTAGTTCCTAAGAAAAATTCAGAAATCTACAGTAGGACTATACATTTATAAACCCAGCCCAAATGTCACAGGGCAGTCTGCAAGTTCATCAGTTCTCCAGAATGGTCTGGAAAGCTGAGATTCTCCACACTAATTTATTACATTTTGGTTGGTCTCTTGCAGTAATATGGATTTTGGAGCACCATTAGAAACTGATTCAACCTTCCTCATAAATCTTATTGGGTACCTGGAAGGAACACTACAACTCAAATTTACTTCTCTGCCATCTTTTGCACCCAACAGTAAGATTATGTCAAGGTTAGCCGGGAAGGGGAATTTGATAGAAACATTTTCAAAGATTGTCACAATGACCCACCAATAATTTCCCAGTGTTATTGAGGAGAGAAGAGGCATGTAAAATGGGTTTGCAACATCCTGCTCTGGCTAGGATTACAAATACAGTTTCTATGAAAGGCTCATTGTAAACTAAACAACAGAAACCCTAAAGTCAGCTTTACAGTCAGAGAAGGAAAAGAGGGCAAAAATGATGGAAAAGTTAGAATATAGTCACAGGTATGGAAAGGGTTGTGATAAATTCAGTGACTTACCTGTGACAGTCAGGTGGGTCCCTCCGCCGAAGACATACCACAGTGACACAAAGCTGTACAAAAACCTGCTGTTCCTTCACAAGGCCATTGACAACTATCCCATATGGGATTAGTATGGGTAATAGGACAACTTCTGTTTTACTTACAGTGACATTACAGCTCAGTTTTATTTTTTTACCATCTTTTGCATCCAATGGCTCAGCCACCAAGGCTATTTTGATCTATTTCCCCCCCAATACTGTCACAAGGACCTAGACTAAGGAAAAGAAATCTCCGTCCACCCCTAACTTTCCAGTGTTATTGAGAAGAGAAGAAAGCTGCAAAATGGGTTTGCACAATTCAGCTCTGGCTAGGATTTCAAATACCGTTTATAGTAAATTCTCATTGCAAAGTAAATGACAGCCGGAGAAGGGAAAGAGGGCAAAAGTGATGGAAAAGTTAAAATATTGCCACAGGTGTGGAAAGGACTGATAAATTCGGTGACTTACCAAGGACAGTCAAGTGAGTTCCTCCTCCGAAGACGAACCACAGTGACACACAGCTTGACAAAAACCTGCTGTTCCTTCACAATGCGACAACTATCCCATTTGGGAATAGAATGGGCAGTAGGAGAACTGCTATTGTCCTTACGGTATACATAGGTAAAGGTAAAGAGACCCCTGACCATTAGGTCCAGTCATGACCAACTCTGGGTTTGTGGCGCTCATCTCGCTTTACTGGCCGAGGGAGCCGGCGTACAGCTTCCAGGTCATGTGGCCAGCATGACTAAGCCGCTTCTGGCGAACCAGAGCAGCGCACGGAAACACCATTTACCTTCCCGCCGGAGTGGTACCTATTATCTACTTGCACTTTGACGTGCTTTCAAACTGTTAGGTTGGCAGGAGCAGGGACCGAGCAACGGGAGCTCACCCCGTTGCGGGGATTCGAACCGCCGATGTTCTGATCGGCAAGTCGTAGACTCTTTGGTTTAACTCACAGCGCCACGGTGACATATTTCCCCCCAATTCTGAAGAAGTTTATTTTTAATAGATTTATAAGCTGCTTTCCCCAGAAATCCAATGTTTCATAAAGCGGTATACAAAAACCAGTCCAAACAAGTGGTTCAAATACAGTTTTAAAGAATGCTTAGAGTCAATGGCACATGCAATGAAATATTGTACAGAGCAGTATGTTTGGGAAGAAAAATGTCATACTTACCTGGCTCATCTCTGGGCAAGACGGATACAGTCTTGCTGAGTATCTGGGAAAATCTCTGGACTTCCAAGTAGTTCTGTTCCAAGTTATTCATTTCTAAATGTAAGGAGTATTATAGATGGATTTCTCTGGTCCATGGGAAGCCACTGTGGTGCCCTTCAGTTTCTGTGGACTACAACTCCTATCATCCCTAAGCATTGGCCATCCTAACTGTGGATGATGGGCATTGTAGTCCAAAAGATCTGGAAGCCACCATGTTGTTTACCTCTGCTTTAGTCATCCTAACTAGATCTCTATAGGAGAACCAAACCATTGATACCACTGCCTTATTTTGTGCAGCAGATGTTGGCCCTGTTTTTTACAAGAGGCCTCACAAGTGAATTAATCTGTAAGCAGTGAAGCTTTGTCTTCTTATAATTTAAACTCAATGCACTGGAGCTTAAATATGAACTTCCCTAATCAGCTACAGGTATGTTTCAGAGAAAACAGTTATCACTGATTTTTTAAAAATGAGCTTGTTTTTGAGTTTTGAGAGGTGCCAATGAATTTCATTTGTTCAGGGTGAAATAGAGATGCTTCCACTGATGCATAATCTGGCACTTAGGATTTGTGGGTAGAAGAAAACTCTCGATTGCTTCTATGGCTTCTGACTTCTCTCATTTGCACACTGTCCAACCTCCTGTGTGAAATAACACAGGCCTGGGAAGTTTCCCTGCAAATGTATTTCGATCAGAATTGCACTGCACCATGGATTTTGTGGTCAGCATGGATTTCATAGATAAATTTCTGTGCCAGGGCCATGATCACTTCATTGCACCTACGGTGCCAGACAGCCACAGTCGCGGAGTCAAGTTGGCATTCCTGGTACCCATTGTGTACATATGGCTCAGAAGCAGCCATAAACATCTTGCAAGGACATGGGTATTTTCCTCTCTCTCCCTTTCCCCCTGTCAGGTTGCTGTCAGCAGCTCCTGGCTGGTTGCCCAGGAAAGTATAAAAACAAGGAAAGGCTTCTTACTGTCCTTTTTTATTTTAATATTACAGAGAGAAGCTATAGAACCCACCCTCTTGGATAATGGTGTTCTCCTGAGTGAATCCCCACCCTCCATCTCTCCCACTTCATTATTCATCATCACTTTTATGGGTGATGCTACGTGCCCTCTGTCTTTGAGCTCTTTGATCTCCTACTTTTAAGGCTCGCAGGTTCTGGGAGATGGAGGGTCTGGGATGCTTTCTAAGGACACCGTGTCAGCTAGCTGCCATTCCGGTCCTGTCTCCTTCTCTCCCATTATTTCCCAACTTCCAACCTCCTCTGCCTCTGAGCTGTGACCTCCCTCAAACCCCTGTTCTAGATATATACAGTGGTACCTCAGGTTACAGATGCTTCAGGTTACAGACTCCGCTAACCCAGAAATAGTGCTTCTGGTTAAGAACTTTGCTTCAGGATAAGTACAGAAATCGTGCTCCGGCAGTGCGGCAGCAGCGGGAGGCCTCATTAGCTAAAGTGGTGCTTCAGGTTAAGAACAGTTTCAAGTTAAGAACGGACCTCTGGAATCAATTAAGTACTTAACCACTGTACTGTCTTCCTCTTCTTCCTCCCTGGAGGGGTCAGGAAGGGGAGGCGGTCTCCACCATTCCTCCTCTGCCCAGTCCCTGACACCCCGCCGCATATCCTAATTCAAATAGGAGTGTACAGAAAGTTGGGAACAAGGTGTGCTGTGGCATTTTCTTCATGGGCTACATACCTCGTGACAGTAATGTGCATAAAACCAGGAGGTGCATTTTTATGGTGTAGGCAGGGTGACTGCAATCTGATGGGGGAAACGGGAAGCTTACCAAAATCCTGTACCATAGCTGTTGCTTTATGCCAGGGTTGGACCCTGCAGATGCTGTGGGACTGCAGCTTGCATCCCACTCAGCCAGCATGGCCAATGGTCAGGGATGATGGGAATTATATTAACTCAAGGGCCACAGATGAGTCACAAGGTAGAAAGATTTCTACCTTTACTCCATGTCTGCTGATTTAGTGGGTATATTGGTAAGGTATTGGCTAAAAGCTTCCCAGTGATTATGGAATTTTATTTTATTTTATTTTATTTTATTTTCTCTTATACTCTGGAGAAACCCAGGATTTTAATTCATTAGAGCCTAGTACCTCTTCATTAAACATTCTAAATGCAATGAGTGAGCCACTGAGTGGAAGGAAGAGCATGTAAGTGATGTTTGGGAATGTTTGAAATACCCACCAGAAATGAATCTGGGATGCATCCCGAACCGAAATTGACCTTTTCCATTTCTCAGGACCTAAATTGGTAGGTAGGACTAAGAGAGAACCCTGCCTGAACTCCAGGAAAGCCACATCCCACCAGTGTAGAAAATGCCCACCTAGATGGACCACTGGGCTGACTTGGGAGAAGGCCAATTCCTATGTTTCCATGAAATCACACTGCTTTTACCACTGCTGCTACCAGCTGTCGACCTGAGCTGAGTGCAATTTGGCAGAGTAACAGCACACTTCCTTCTGTAATATGAATACAACCTGCTTGAAGGAGATGGAATAAATAAGTTGGTCAAGAAAAAACACTGGTGAAATGTATGACATTTTATTAATTTGCTAACATTATAAGCCAACATACAAAGGAGATTCGAGGGAGAAGAGGAAGGGAGGAGGTGTGGGGAGGGAAACGACATAGGAAAGAAAACAGACTTGATGGATCAACGTAGCATTAGAGGAAATCAGAGAATAAACTTGGCCCCCTTGAACATGAAAGGACTCTTTCTTCTCAGCTTCTGGAGGCACGAGGAACTCATCAGACCCATCCAGCCTTTAGGCACAGTCCAATCTCCTCACCACCTTCTCAACGGTCTTCCCATCATGTGTCACTTTGCAGGTGACTGTCTCATAGCTCTCCCAGTTGGACTTTTTCATGCTGAGGTAGCTGCTGGCCGCATACTTGTCATTCAGCTTGGTGGGCGTGGTTGTCTCCACCCCAGAGGAGATGGTGGCGCCATCAGCCTGCCAGGTAACTTGGACAACGCCTGGGTAAAAGCCATCCATGAGACACACCGCGGTGGCTTTGTCTGAGCTCTTCAGTTCTTCTGGGGATGGTGGGAAGACGTTCACTGTTGGAGGTACTGTTGGCTGACCTGGAAGTCAAGGGGAAATCTGGTTAAGTGTCGCGTCTCAGGGGGGTATTAAATATTTGACACATGTAATAATTTATTTGATTTCATAAAGGAAGTACTATCTGACTCTATTCCCCAAAGTTGTGTCCTGAAATGTTTTGTAAGGACATTTGACTATCTGGAAGCCATGACTTGTTGATGTCAATCTCCTCCAAAAGCTTTTCTTCTCCCCCAGCCTCAAGAAACTTTGTAATACTGTTGCTTGTGAAGCCTTCTTCTCAGTTTAACTGGTATTATGCATTATATATTCTCAGAGTGCCCCACCATTTAATATATCATATGGATGTATCCTAAAAGATTTATTGTGCTCCATATGATAGTGATGTCAGAAACTGGGAGCTGCCATTTAAATTTCCCATAATGCTCCTGCATTACTCTGAGGCACTGTGAGCAAATTTAAATGGTGGCTCTTGGAACCATCTATTTTTAGAAAGAGGAATCATTGAGCTGTAAGTTGGACTAGGTGTGGTTGAAGGCCCCTTTGACCTCTTCATGATTCTCTGAAAATTGCCAAGGGGAACTGAACCTTAATGCTTCATAGCACAGAAAATATTGTTGTGCAATATACACATAATTGAACCTGTATCTTTTGGTCTATGAAGCAACACAGCCATTCTTGGCACCCTTGAGCTGTGGTGATCTGTAAGAGGAAGAGATTCAGAGATTTCTCCTTCTCATTACAGTGCGTGAGTCTGGTTGGGAATATCTGCAACTAAAATGCAATAATGCACATGGGAGGGAGTTGTAGATCATACGTCTATGCTAATGGGGGAGGCTACAGAACATGGTTTCCATGCAAAAGGTCTCGGGGTCATAGTCTGACATTTCTAGGGCTTTGAAAAACTTCCTGAACTTCTGTCCTTTCATCTCCGCTCTATAAAATATTGATGAGTTAAAACCAATTAACACAAAGATAAAACAAAGTTAAGACTAATTTAGAAACTGGAAAGCTGCTTAGCAACTGGGATATACATTCCCTGCCTGATACGCACTTTTAAACTCACATATTTATACTGACAGCCATAGCAAAGGAGAGATCTACAAAGCACCTTATTTGTTGTTGTACACGTGGCGAACTATCATTTTCAGGAGTGCCAACTTGGCCCCACAACTGTGGGTGCCCCGGGCCATGGGTGCCATGCAGCGTCCATGGCCCTGGAACTGAAATTCGTGGGTGCCTGGTCTGTTCATGGGGAAATTTGTGGGTGCTCAGGCACCAAGGGCCCCAGGGCGTCAGCACCTATGTTCATTGCGCATAAGTATTTTAAAGAATATACAATGAGCCTTTCTGGATGTGGTCAAAAGTAGGGTTGGCATATTCCAATAGTAGGGTTGCCTTTTTGTTTTTCAAAGTTTTTGAGCTTTTGGGGGAACATCTCCCCCATAAAATTAGCTTTTGAAGAAGAAGAAGAAGAGTTTGGATTTGATATCCCACTTTATTACTACCCGAAGGAGTCTCAAAGCAGCTAACATTCTCCTTTCCCTTCCTCCCCCACAACAAACACTCTGTGAGGTGAGTGGGGCTGAGAGACTTCAGAGAAGTGTGACTAGCCCAAGGTCACTCAGCAGCTGCATGTGGAGGAGTGGGGAAGTGAACCCGGTTCACCAGATTACGAATCTAGTGCTCTTAACCACTACACCACACTGGCTCTCCATTTTGGACTTCTTTTTCATTTTTAAAAGCATTATTCTAAAAAATAAAATAAAATAATTGCCCTAGTTGCCATACACCGCATCAAAAATATGCCCGGATGCCATTTTGGAAGTCCGATTCTCAGATTTTGACAACAGAGCCCATGTCATTTGACAATCTGAGAGCTACACTGCTCCATGCACTTTTGATTCCCAGCAGCTGCTGTTGAGAGACATCCTCCAACAATGGATAGAGAACATAGCATTAAAACAGAAGAAGAGTTCAGTTGGATGAGGACTGCAAAGGCCTATCTAGTCCTCTGTTCTGCTCTCACAGCGGTCATCCTGATGTCTATGAGACTCTCGCAAGCAGGAACAGAGGGCAGAAGCACCCTCCCCAACTGGGAGTCCAAGCAACGGCCATTTTTGCCCACTGAGAGGGTCATTTGGGGGGATGAGGCAGTGCTTCACTTTTGTGAACAAGCCTTAACTCCAAATTCAGAGGATAAAGATCCCTGAGGTGAAATCCATTCCAGTTTTGTGAAGACACTATCTATGAACATAGAAAGGGGGAGAGGATTTTCTCTGGTTTCCCCTCGTTGCCAACTGCCTCACACTCTTCAGAAGGTCCCACAACCCCCTGGACTGGATCTCAAAGGTTGGAGGACCACACTTGGATAGGGAAAATTAGAGAAAAATCTGCCCACTTCTCAAATGTCAACAGATGTCTCCACTGAAAGCAGAAGGGGAGCATTGGTTTTTATCCATATATTTTTTTAAAAAAGCAATCATCATAATAAAATGATTTCAACCATGTTACAAGAAAAAGACGAACAAGCAACTCTGAACAAGTCATCTTACTGGTATGTGTTGTCATCAGGTAATGGGGAAGCGTTAATCCTCTCCATTATAGTTTCTCATTTTATTGGGCTTAAGTTCAATTCCCCATGTTTTCAAATCAATTTAAGGTTTCTTTTTTGGTCCTCACAAAATGTTCACCAGTTTTTCTCCCAACACACAGTACATATATTTACAATCAGTTTTACCTTTCTTTGTACAGCTTCATTTGCACCGTACAAAAAGTGCAAGGTTTTTATGGGGATAATTAGAATAAAATCTATCATTTGATTAATGATGTAAAACCCCAAAATGTATTTTCTATAGTTAAGTTTTTACTTCTTTTATTTTATTTTATTGCTACGGCTAGTGGCTGCTTCAAATAAAGATTTGACCATCTATCATCTATCTATCTATCATCTATCTATCTATCTATCTATCTATCTATCTATCTATCTATCATCTATCTATATCTATCATCTATCTATCTATCATCTATCTATCTATCTATCTATCTATCTATCTATCTATCTATCTATCTATCTATCTATCTATCATCTATCTATCTATCTATCTATCTATCTATCTATCTATCATCATCTGTCATCTATCTATCTATCTATCATCTATCTATCATCTATCTATCTATCTATCATCTACCTATCTATCTACCATCTACCATCTACCATCTACCATCATCTACCATCTACCATCTACCTATACATTTAAAGTAGGCTCAAAGCACTCTAAACAGTCATGGCTTCCCCCATTAGAGCCCTGGGAACTGTGGTTTGGAAAGGTTACTGAGAGATTTTAGGATCCCCCTATTCTCCTCACGCAGCTATAATTCTCAGAGTTCCTACGGGAGACAGATTGATTGCTCTTGGTCTGAAGATCTTGTCGTAATCTGAAGACCACCAGCCCTGGTGCTTTCTCCCTTTTAATGCATGGCTTATAACCATCAGTCTCATTTAGGTACCTATTTGGACATGTGGACATGCCCATATTAATGAATTAATGGAATATTCTTATTGTTAATGTCATCTGGGTTGCACCCAACTCAGTATTAATCCATGCAGACCAACTGAAATGAATGGAGTTAAATTTGTTCATTTCAGCAGGTCTACTCTGAGCAAGGACTAGCATGGGGTGCAGCCCATGGTTTTTTCTTCCTTCCTTCTTTCTTTTTTTGTTATATTTACCAAGAAGATATTCAGAAAGAAAGAAAGAAAGAAAGAAAGAAAGAAAGAAAGAAAGAAAGAAAGAAAGAAAGAAAGAAAGAAAGAAGCATATATTTTTTTCCAGTGGGACCAACAGTAAGTCTGGGATGCAGCAACTGAGACTAGGGAATTACATTAATAATCTTTGCTGCTGTGCCTCTACTTCAATTAATAAATTAAGCCTGTGCAGTTGATTTAACAGCAAAGGAAAAAGTCAGGAGATCTGATCATCAATCTCATGGGTTAGGTTGCTTTCAACCTTCCGATGCACTGTGAATTGCAAAGTGGTCACTTCAGTTTGTTCCCAAACCCCATTCAGTTCTGCTGAAATTTTACGCACAGAGTTGACCCTGGTTCCCATTTCAGATGATTGCATTTTGTGTTGTAGAATGTAGAGAGTCATGGTTCTCTTAGACTGAGCATGTTGCTCTGAACTGCAGAGCTATTTAGAAACAGAATCTATTCTATTCCTCTGCTTATGAAGTCCCAAAATGAAAATACAAAATTAGAAAAAGTAAAGGGAGCTACATTAGAACAAAACACACAGCCCAGATCCAACCATTTTATAAGGTGGGCCAAAATGTCACAACGTAAGGTGCAAGTGTTTAGGCCCTCCAGAATGGAGATTTCTGGAAACCCGAAATGCTTCACGCTATTTTGTGACATTTTGGTTGGTGTATTGCTTTAATGTGAGCTTTGGAGCACAATTCAGGGATTATCCAAACTGCCCTTAATTCATATTGGCTACCTGGAATAGCACAGCTCAGATTCACTTCTCTGCTATCTTTAGTATCCAGCAGTAAAATTATGTCTGAGTTTAGCCACCACGGAGATTTGCAAAAAATGATTTCCAAAGACAGTCACATTGACCTAGACTAAGGAAAAGAATTTCCCACCCAGCCTGAAATAATTGTCCAATGTTCTTGAGGAAAGAAGAGGCAGGTAACATGGTTTTGTAATATCCCGTTCTGGCTAGGATCACAAGTACATTTTCTATGAAAGGCTCATTGTAAAATAAACAACAAATGCCCTAAGGTCAGGTTTACAGTCAGAGAAGGAAAAAAGGGCAAAAACGATGGAAAAGTTAGAATATTGTCACAGGTATGGAAAAGGTTGTGATAAATTCAGTGACTTACCTGTGACAGTCAGGTGGGTCCCTCCTCCGAAGATCCACCACAGTGACACACAGCTGTACAAAAACCTGCTGCCTCTTCACAAGGAGAGACAAGCTGTCAACACCTATCCCATTTGGGAATAGAATGGGCAACAGGACAGCTTCTGTTTTCCTTACGGTGACATATTTCTCCCCTATTTCTTAAGAAGTTTTAAAAAATTAATTTATAAGCCACTTTTCCAAGAGATTGAATGTTTCATAAAGTGGTGGACGAAAACAAAATAAAACAAAAAAGCAGTACAAATGAGCCATCTTTTAAATAGAGTCAATGGAACATACAGTGGTACCTTGGTTCTCAAACTTAATCCATTCCGGAAGTCTGTTCCAAAACCAAAGCATTCCAAAACCAAGGCGTGCTTTCCCATAGAGAGCAATGCAAAACGGATTAATCTGTTCCAGACTTTTAAAAACAACCCCTAAAACAGCAATTTAACATGAATTGTACTATGTAACAAGACCATTGATCCATAAAATGAAAGCAATAACCAATGTACTGTACTATAAAATAAATAAGACAGCATTGTAGATGATAAAAAATAAAATTATTATTTTTTTCTTACCTGCACTGATGATAGTCTTTGTTTGGATGGGGGACTGTTATCCATTTCCACAGTCACACAATCAATCAATCAATCAATCAATCAGTAGCTGAACTAGGTTCCAAGCAGTCACAAAAACAAATGAACTGGAAAAGCCTCAAAAACAAAAATGGAAAATAAATACGAAAACAAAAGTGCCAAACTTAATCTGTTCCAGAAGTCCGTTCGAAAACCAAGGCGCAGCTTCTGATTGGTGCAGGCACCCCAGAAACAATAACCAACAGCCGCATTTGACGTTCAGTTTCCAAAAAACGTTCAAAAACCAGAACACTTACTTTCGGCGTTTGAGAACCAAGGCGTTTGAGAATCAAGGTACCACTGTACAATTAAAAATATAGTTAACGGTGTTTTGGAAGAAAGATGACATAATGACCTGGTTCATCCATGGGAGCAGCATTCCTGGATTCTGTCTGGCAGCCAGAAGACTCTCAGGTCTTCCAAGGAGTTCTGTTGCCCATTATTTTTCTCTTGATGTTGGGAGTGCGATGGATGAGTTCCTTTGGTCTACCAGTAGCCAAGGCAGTGCCCTCCATGTGACTGCAACCCCCTTCATCCCTGACCATAGGCCACCCTAATTGTAGATGATGGGAGTTGTAGTCCAAACACTTAGAAGGTTACCAGGACTTTGCCACTTCAGTTTGGTCTCTGGAGGAGAATCCAAAAATTGGTACCACTGTCTCATTTAGTCCAGAAGATGTTGGCTCTGTTTCTGACACAAGGCCTCACAACTGAATCAGTCTGGAGGCAGTGAAGCTTTCTTTGTGCCACAATAGTTTTTTTATAAATTAAACTCAATGCACTGGACCGTTCTTTGGAGCTCAAGTATGAACTTCCTTAATTAGCTTCTAGTATGTCTCAGAGAAAACACTTATCACAGGTTTAAAAAAATGAACTTGTACATTGACTTCTGAAAGCTGCTGCTGAATTTCATTTATTCAGGGTGAAATATATATGCTTCCACTAATGCACAATCCTGCACTTCAAATTTGCAGATACTGTAGAAGAAAACTCCAATGCTTCTATGGGTCTCTGCCTGGTCTTTGACAACAATAAGGATTGATGGATTGATTGATCTGTGGGTTATGACTTCTCTCCCTTGCACACTGTCCATTTTTTGGCCTGCTATCATTATTTATTCTGTGGTTCTTGTGATGAAGAGTGAATCATAGAATCATAGAGTTGGAAGAGACCACAAGGGCCATCGAGTCCAACCCCCTGCCAAGCAGGAAACACCATCAGAGCACTCCTGACATATGGTTGTCAAGCCTCTGCTTAAAGACCTCCAAAGAAGGAGACTCCACCACACTCCTTGGCAGCAAATTCCACTGTCAAACAGCTCTTACTGTCAGGAAGTTCTTCCTAATGTTTAGGTGGAATCTTCTTTCTTGTACTTTGGAGCCATTGCTCCGTGTCCGCTTCTCTGGAGCAGCAGAAAACAACCTTTCTCCCTCCTCTATGTGACATCCTTTTATATATTTGAACATGGCTATCATATCACCCCTTAACCTCCTCTTCTCCAGGCTAAACATGCCCAGCTCCCTTAGCCGTTCCTCATAAGGCATCGTTTCCAGGCCTTTGACCATTTTGGTTGCCCTCCTCTGGACACGTTCCAGTTTGTCAGTGTCCTTCTTGAACTGTGGTGGCCAGAACTGGACACAGTACTCCAGGTGAGGTCTGACCAGAGCAGAATACAGTGGCACTATTACTTCCCTTGATCTAGATGCTATACTCCTATTGATGCAGCCCAGAATTGCATAGGCTTTTTTAGCTGCTGCGTCACACTGTTGGCTCATGTCAAGTTTGTGGTCAACCAAGACTCCTAGATCCTTTTCACATGTACTGCTCTCAAGCCAGGTGTCACCCATCTTGTATTTGTGCCTCTCATTTTTTTTGCCCAAGTGCAATACTTTACATTTCTCCTTGTTAAAATTCATCTTGTTTGTTTTGGCCCAGTTCTCTAATCTGTCAAGGACATTTTGAAGTGTGATCCTGTCCTCTGGGGTGTTAGCCACCCCAGAGGACAGGATCACAGAGTGGTATATAAATTTAATAGATAACAATAACAATGTTTTATGCAAGTGCGTTTTGATCAGAACGGCACTGCACCATGGATTTTGTAGTCAGCCCCATGGATTTCATAGATAGAAACCAATAGGAGTAGACTTTTGAGCAGACTTTTCAGAAGACGGCTATCACAAACCCATTGCTTTCTGATTTATCCCACTCTTTTGAGTGGCCACTGCTTCCAGGGTAGAGAGATTCAAAATACATGGGGCAGCATCCATGGGGTTCAGCAGTCCGTGTTCTCATCCTCAATTTATGTGTATGCTGCTTTTCCAAAGTTGAAACCATGCTCAAGTACCGTAGTTCTCTTCCTTAGCCTGGACGACATTTGCTGGCACTGAGACCTAGTAAACAGCTGGTGTACATGGCCTGATGGCCATTGCAATTCTGGGCTTCTTTGGGAGGAAGGCCAGAGTACAAATCCGATAAAAACAAACAACAAACAAGCAAGTAAATGAATGAATAAATAATACTGCAAAAGGGCCTGTCTAAAGCATTGTAGGTGTGCATTTTGACAGCAAAGACGCCTGCTTCTTGGGAGAAAAGTAATGACAAACCTGGACAGCATCTTAGAAAGCAGAGACATCACCTTGCCAACAAAGGTCCGTATAGTTAAAGCTATGGTTTTCCCAGTAGTGATGTATGGAAGTGAGAGCTGGACCATAGAGAAGGCTGATCGCCAAAGAACTGATGCTTTTGAATTATGGTGCTGGAGGAGACACTTGAGAGTCCCATGGACTGCACGAAGATCAAACCTCTCCATTCTTAAGGAAATCAGCCCTGAGTGCTCACTGGAAGGACAGATCCTGAAGCTGAGGCTCCAATGCTTTGGCCACCTCATGAGAAGAGAAGACTCCCTGGAAAAGACCCTGATGTTTGGAAAGATGGAGGGCACAAGGAGAAGGGGATGACAGAGGACGAGATGGCTGGATAGTGTTCTCAAAGCTACCAGCATGAGTTTGACTAAACTGCGGGAGGCAGTGGAAGACAGGAGTGCCTGGTGTGCTCTGGTCCATGGGGTCACGAAGAGTCAGACATGACTAAACGACTAAACAACAACAAATATATGGGTTTGCTGTCCATCGCAGGCTGAAACCTAGGCTGATGCAACATAGATGCACTGGGCATTTGCTCCCTGGTCCCTGCAAGTGGGTTCTCAACTGTAGAGTTGGAAGCATCATCTAGTCTAATCCCCGTGATGTGATGAAGGGAATCCCCAGAGAAACTGCGACTTGAAATGAAGTCAGCTTTGGCCAAGAGAATTCTGGCTCATGGTTTAAGAAGTCCCAAATGTGGCCTTTGTGGCGCTCGCTTTGGGGCTGATCAGGCAGAAGGCAGGGACACCATCAGCACGTGGAGTTGGAGCCAACAGCAGACAGAATAAGAGACAACCGGTTCTGGTTTCCTCACCCCCCCCCGCAAGTCCTACAAGGAAAATAATGAGACTAAGGGGGAGAAAGTTGACAGCCAAGGCCACATTTTAAACTGGCAGGCAGGTGGGGGCTGGCTAAGAACAGGCTAGAGTTGGTGAGACAATGCTCCATTCATTGTGATGGTCCCACCTTCATAGGGGAGATGTTCTGAGCACAGTCAAAAACACCTGACCAACAAGGAGAGACTCCTTTCTAGTTTTCAGGAAGTTTTTGTGGCAATGTCCATCAGGGTAGGAAGATTGACATTAGTCCAAGTAGCATCTTACAAGGTTCACTGGTGTTTTCCCATTTATGTTCTGGTCTGAGCCTTGCCTCTTTATGTTCAGAGCTAACCAACAGCTGGTGCCTGGGGAAGGAGGATTAATCTGTAAAATATGGCGCTGATCATATGTTGTTCTGGAGATTGTAAGATGCTATCACCAGCAGTGCAGGCCCCCAGCATTTATCTGACTGTGCCAGCCCTGGTAATATGCAGAACAGAACTGATGGAATGAGGATTGATTTTGACATCGACATCAACCCAATTCAGATCAATTCTGATCTGAAGTTGCATGGCAAGACATTCCCCCAAGAACAAATTCTAGAATGAATGGATGATTCTGTAGGAACCATCCTGTAAAATGTGGATGATTCCTCATAGGGAGGCAATATTGTTTTCTTATGAGTTGAATTTAGGTGTAAGTCTGCCAACAACGAAAGCAGAATTTGCCACTGTTGTCTCTGAAGCATATCTGCTTGTCCAGTGTGGGAAACAGGAGACTAGACTAGGTGGGCATTCGGTTTGATCCATCAGGAGAACACTATAGATGTGGAGCTATGGAAAAACCCATGAAAAAAAGGTTTCCCTCCAATGTTTATAGCGTTCTTTTCATTTTTAAAAAAATCAGTAGAATAAACAGTAAATATATTTCTGGTTTCCCCCCAATTTTTCACTTCCAGGTCTTTACAACTCTGGTCAGGAGTCATCTGACATTCTGAAATTAAAGGGTGAGATGGACCCAAAGTGGTGGTGAGAATTGACATGAGTCAATAAGCAGGTTTCTTATAGAATACCAAATGGTTAAGAGAAGACAGTGCTTTGAGACTCATCCTCCTCTGAAGCAGCCATAGACATCTTTTTAGACCTTTGACAGTCCTCTCTCTTTCCAAATAGCCTCTCACACAAGTTAAAATAGGCTGGGAAGAAGATGGGCTATGGTGTTTTATTTCCTGACCAGCTTGTGATAGTACTGTGTAGAAAATTGGGTGGGGCTGACTCATGGTATACGTAGGGTGACCACAATCTGGAGGAAGAAACTGGGACTTTACTAATATCCAGCCCCATACTTGTCATTTTAGATCAGGGGGTCTGACCTGTAGGCCCTCCATATGCACCCCACTTATTCAACCTATTCTTAAATGATTTGGCTCATCACTTTGAGGATGTAAATGGTCATCCATCGGCATTAGGCCAACATAAAATAAGATTGCTTTTATACGCAGATGATATTACAATTCTTTCTCATACTCAGATCAGCCTTAGAAGACTTCTGTACTCGTTTTTTTCTTCCTTCTGCCAGATCAACTCCTTGGGAATTAATTATGAAAAATCTAAAATTATGATAATTTCTCAAAGTTGTCAAATTGTTAAATGGGGACTAGATAACCACCCCATTGTCCAGGTAAAATCTTTTGAACACCTAGGGATATTCTACCAGCCAAATTTAAACTGGACAAAAACACAGGCGTTGAATGACCATCCAAGTAAAATGCACCACATCTGTGATTCTTCATTTTTTCTTCCTCAGAGGCAACCAGATGGTCCCTGCTGCAATAAATATATTTTAATGCCAACGTCCTTTCTCAGTTATTGTATGGCATTCCAATTTGGATAGAAGCATTTAATAGAGTAGTTGAACAAATTCAAGCCCCATATTTGTCATTTTAGATCAGGGTGTTGACCTATAGGCCCTCCATATACTGTTGGACTCCATATTTCATCACCTCCAGCCAGCATGGTCAAAGTCCATGGAATGTCCAAAACCATCTCAGGGGAAACCAGTTAGTCACAAGCTACAGAGTCTTCCCAATAAATAGAGAATGTTCATTTTATATTGTTTTCTCTCATTCTCTCAACAAACCCATGGTTTTAATTCACTAGAGCCTAGTGCACCCTGAGTGCCAGGAGATCTTTCAGGGAGGAATTGTAATAGTGCAGTTTTGCCCAATGTGGTGGCCTCCACATGACTTGGACTACAACTCCCATCAGCCCAAGCTAGCAAGGCCAACATTCAGATATGATGGGAGTTATAGTCCTAAAAGGGACGCGGGTGGTGCTGTGGGTAATACCTCAGTGCCTAGGACTTGCCGATCATCAGGTCGGTGGTTTGAATCCCCACGGCGGGGTGCGCTCCCGTTGCTCGGTCCCAGCGCCTGCCAACCTAGCAGTTCGAAAGCACCCCCGGGTGCAAGTAGATAAATAGGGACCGCTTAGTAGCGGGAAGGTAAACGGCCTTTCTGTGTGCTGCGCTGGCTCTCCAGATGCAGCTTGTCACGCTGGCCATGTGACCTGGAAGTGTCTTCGGACAGTGCTGCCCCATGCCTCTTAAGCGAGATGGGCACACAACCCCAGAGTCGGACACGACTGGCCCGTACGGGCAGGGGTACCTTTACCTTTGCCTTTATAGTCCTAAAATGGGAGGGAATGGGTTTAGACGAAGCTACACATTCTCATGTCTCCTTATAGTTAGTGCTGTTCGCTGCAGCCGGTGCCCATTGGAACTGGTGGGACAGGGAGACCAAAAGTAGGGAGGGTCAGCGACGGGCAAAGCTATTGGCAGACTGCTTGTGGGAAGGGAGAAAGGTTGGGTGGTTCTGCCTGAGGGCACATGGAGGTTGTTTGGGAGCAGTGCTGCATTAACCCTAATGGACCACCCTCCACAAGGGACATGGAGCACATGGAAGACCAGAGGTGATATTTGGGAATGTTTGAAATAACACCTGAAATGAATCCTAAATCCCCCCTTCTGTTTCTCTGTAGCTGAATGTTCAGGCATGTTCAGCTAGTTCATTAAAGTGAATAGCAACTTGAGTCAATTCATCGCATCTAATCATACTATAGAGCCCTTAAGTAGCACTGCTCCTGCAGCACTGGAATTTGTTTAGATGCAGCATGGCCTGGTGAAAAGGGCTACAGCCCAATGGTAGTCCATCTGTATTGCATCAGGGTGTCCTTGTTTCAATCCCAGATATCTCCATGTAGGATCGGGAGCCTAGTACCTCTTCATTAAACATCCTGAATGCAATGAGTGATCCACTGAGTGGAAGGAAGAACATGTCGGATTGTACGTGATGTTTGGGAATGTTTGAAATACCCATCAGAAATGAATCTGGGATGCATCCTGAACTGAAATTGACCTTTTCCATTTCTCAGGACCTAAATTGGTAGGTAGGACTAAGAGAGAACCCTGCCTGATCTTCCCACTGGTGTAGAAAATGCCCACCTAGATGGACCACTTGGTCTGACTTGGGAGAAGGCCGCTTCCTACATTCCCATGAAATCACACTGCTTTTACCACTGCATTTTGGCTGAGTAACAACACTCTTCTGTAATAGGACAGGAAACCATGAAAACAACCTGCTTGAAGGAGATGGAATGAAGAAGTGGGTCAAGAAATCACACCGGTGAAATGCATGACATTTTATTAATTTGCTAATATTATAAGCAAAGGAGATTCCAGGGAGAAGAGGAAGGGAGGAGGTGTGGGGAGGGGAATGACATAGGAAGGAAACCAGGCTGGATGGATCAACATAGCATTAGAGGAAATCAGAGAATAAAGTTGGCCCCCTTGAACATGAAATGACTCTTTCTTCTCGGCTTCTGGAGACACGAGGAACTCATCAGACCCATCCAGCCTTTAGGCACAGTCCGATCTCCTCACCACCTTCTCAACGGTCTTCCCTTCATGCGTCACTTTGCAGGTGACTGTCTCATAGCTCTCCCAGTCTGACCTTTTCATGCTGAGGTAGCTGCTGGCCGCATACTTGTCATTCAGCTTGGTGGGTGTGGTTGTCTCCACCCCAGAGGAGATGGTGGCGCCATCAGCCTGCCAGGTAACTTGGACAGTGCCTGGGTAAAAGCCATCCATGAGACACACCGCGGTGGCTTTGTCTGAGCTCTTCAGTTCTTCTGGGGATGGTGGGAAGACGTTCACTGTTGGAGGTACTGTTGGCTGACCTGGAAGTCAAGGGGAAATCTGGTTAAGTGTCGTGTCTCAGGGGGTATTAAATATTTGACACATGTAATAATTTATTTGATTATTTCATAAAGGAAGTACTATCTGACTCTGTTCCCCAAAGTTGTGTCCTGAAATGTTTTGTAAGGACATTTGACTATCTGGAAGCCATGACTTGTTGATGTCAATCTCCTCCAAAAGCTTTTCTTCTCCCCCAGCCTCAAGAAACTTTGTAATACTGTTGCTTGTGAAGCCTTCTTCTCAACTTAACTGCTATTATGCATTATATCTTCTCAGAATGCCCTACCATTAAATATATCATATAGATGTTTCCGGATTTATTGTTCTCCATGTGGTGGGGGTGTCAGAAACTGGGAGCTGCTATTTAAATTTCCCATTACTCTGAGTCACTGTAAGCAAATTTAAATGGTGGCTTCTGGACCCATCTATTTTTAGAAAGTGGATATTTTACTGTAAGCTCAACTAGGTGGCCTACAAGACCCCTTATGATTCCTTATGATTCTAGTCCGCAGTGGCGTAGCGTGGGGCTGCAGGGGGGGCCGGCCTCACCGGGTGCAACATCTGAGGGGGGGCGTGCTCGCGCTCGCACTCGCAGCTCTCTGCCCCCTGCTAAAATCCACGGGTTAGGGGGCGCAAATTACTTGCCTTGCCCCGGGTGCTGATAACCCACGCTACGCCACTGCTAGTCCGCAGTTCTGTGTGCTGGAATTTTTGAAAGGATCCGGTGGCTTTCTGGAAGCCACGCCTTTTCATTTTGGTAGCCTGCCTTCTAGTCCCAAACGTTTTATTCCCCCTGCCAACTTCTAGAAAACGTTTTCCCCAGTTTAATTGTCATTATTTATTATATATTCCCAGAATGCCTGACTTTTTAAATGTACAGCAGATATGTCACCTAAGGTTTCTGATCTTCCAAGAGGTAGATGTCACTCACAGAGAGACAAAACCTTGCCCACACCTCTGATCCATTTTTGCTTAGAGCGTTTATAGTGTTGAGCCTAGTGACCAAAGTGGAATGGGGGTGGGAGGAAGCAAGTGTGATGGTTAAGTCAGATAAATAGTTGTGGGCACCTGAAAAGCAGTGGAATACTTTACTGCCTCTGCGTTTGCTAGATGTTCTTAGACTCCAGCTCCCATTAGTTGGAGTCCAATAACACCGAGAAGCCCACAGATTCTGCAATCCTGAATGAAAGCCTTTGTCTATCACACTTTCTTTTTAATATTATTGTTCTTCTTCTTGTTGTTGCTATTATTATTATTATTATTAATCAAGCCACCCTGAATCCTATCAGGAAAAAAGGTGTGGTATGAACAAACAAACAAACAAACAAACAAACAAACAGTATAATAAATCATAATCAATGCTTTTTCAGGGGGGGGTGCAGGGGTATGCATACCCCTAAATATTTTGTGAATTTTTGAATTTTGTCCATTTACTGTACTTATTTTCCCCAATTTGAACTATAAAATGGTGGTTTTCTTCAGTCAAAATGAGAGTACCCCTAAACATTTGTTTTAGAAAAAAAGCACTAATAATAATAATAATAATAATAATAATAATAATAATAATAAAAATAAAAAATCTTGAGGCCATATGCCCTTCGAGGGTATTCTCTTGCGGCCATATGCTGATAGTGGATTGGAACAAAGTCCAAAGTAACAATTGCTTTCTCAAAATCTTCTGTACCATGAAAATAAATAAAAACAGTAATTTCTTTTTTAAGTTCAAAGTGGGGGGGGGGGGAATCATCCATTTTCTCTCACACTTTCCACAACACCTCTCCCTCTCTCTTCTTCCCCTCCTTCCCCCTCCACCAGAAGAGGGCCAGGTCCTTCTTGCCAGAGGTTTCGCCTTATCACCCACAGAAGGCTTTTGAAATTAGGAAAAGGCTCACAATGGCGTTCCTATTAAGCTTCGTGGACTTGGACATATACCAATAAGGATGGAGGGGAGTTTCCTAACAGCTCACAGCAAAGCTGCCCATGTAGCCGATGGGAGGAGGATGGGTTGGGTTGTGGGTGGCAGCCTCATAGATCAGCAACCTCTGACGCCTCCTCTCCGCAAATGTTCCCCCTTCCCTGCTTCACTATGATTCCTGTATTGCAGAGGGTTGGACTAGATAACACACAGGGTCCCTTGCATCCTACATTTCTATGGTTCTGTAATACTCCACCAGCACATAACCAGGTTTTGAACTTGGAGCAATGCATTGACCCAGTCCTCACGGAGGTTGCCTTTGGGGCTGCTGGCAGGAGGCTAGCATGACAGAATTGACCGGTATGTCAAGGAGAAAAGTACAGTATGTTCAAAATATTCCCCCCTGCAATGCTGGATTTCTTTGTACATGGATTTTCCTTAAAAAGAAGGAGAGGAGGGAACCAAGGAGGAATACAGTGGTACCTCGGGTTAAAAACTTAATTCGTTCTGGAGGTCCGTTCTTAACCGGAAACTGTTCTTAACCTGAGGCAACACTTTAGCTAATGGGGCCTCCCGCTGCCACTGCGCGATTTCTGTTCTCATCCTGAAGCAAAGTTCTTAACCCGAGGTAATATTTCTGGGTTAACAAACTCTGTAACCTGAAGTGTATGTAACCCGAGGTACCACTGTATTCCAATCAATTTACAGTGGTACCTCGGGTTACATATGCTTCAGTTTACATACGTTTCAGGTTACAGACTCTGCTAACCCAGAAATATTACCTCAGGTTAAGAAGTTTGCTTCAGGATGAGAACAGAAATCGTGCTCTGGTAGCATGGCGGCAGCAGGAGGCCCCCTTAGCTAAAGTGGTGCTTCAGGTTAAGAACAGACCTCCAGAACGAATTAAATTCTTAACCTGAGGTACCACTGTATTGTAGCTAATAGACCCCAAAAGGAAAAAAAGGGAAAAGGTTGTATCTGCCTAATGTTTACTCATAATAAACACATTGGAATTAATAGTTTGAAATTATTCATGCCCATTAATTTCAGTGAGTTAACTTTGAGTAGGACTAACAATGCATGATAACCGCGTAACTACATTAATATCTTCCAGAGGGAAAGGCCTGTTCATCTGTCATAGCAAAGAGTACAAAGAGTCTTGTGGTGCCCTAAAGACTAACACAGGTCCTGGGTAGCTCTAGCCAGGTTGGCCGAAAGTATTTTGCTGCCCGAGGCAAAGAACAAGATGGTACAGCCCATCCCCCATAGAGAGGACAACTGGATGGGCAGTTGAATTTTACTTGAGCATTAGCAATGGAAGGAGATTGCCTGTCTGTATCTTTCTATCCACCCATCCATCTATCTATTAATCCATCCATCTAGATCAGGGATCAGCAAACTTTTTCAGCAGGGGGCCGGTCCACTGTCCCTCAGACCTTGTGGAGGGCCGGACAATATTTTGAAGGGAAAAAATGAACAAATTCCTATTCCCCACAAATAACCCAGAGATGCATTTGAAATAAGAGCACACATTCTACTCAGGTAAAAACACCAGGCAGGCCCCACAAATAACCCAGAGATGCATTTTAAATAAAAGGACACATTCTACTCATGTAAAAACATGCTGATTCCCGGACCATCCGTGGGCCAGATTTAGAAGGCGATTGGGCCAGATCTGGCCCCCGGGCCTTAGTTTGCCTACCCATGATCTAGATAAACAAACACACACACTTTGGTGATCAATTCATTTTTTTAAGACTATGTGAAATCTAGCTTCACGTTAAAACATTTCGTTGGCCAATCCGTATCACCCTTTCCCCCCAGTACACACACAAAGCGATCAACATGTATCTTATTTGAAGTTAACCAGCATACTTTCCCCTTACAACTAATGGGACTTTGGTGGGATTTATACTGCCTAACCATCACTCCACCCCAATCCATTCCCTCATGGCAGGGCTGCCTCCTTCTCATCAGTGATGCCCTCTGAAAGACTGGAAATTGATGGAAGTGCAATATCTTTACTAGGACCAACTAGGACAAAAAGCAATGAAAAAGCATCTCTGAATTCATCAAAATGCTTCTCCAGGCGGGATGGTTAGCAAGGGGGGGGATCTAGAACAAAAAATGAGGTTGGCAGCGGGAAGAGAAAAGTGGCCAAGATGAAAAGCCGTAGTCTGCCATTCATTGCACTAAATATTATGTACTAATAGCATTTCCCATGAATGGGTTCTTACATAGCCTAAATTGCACTGGTCCTGCGGAAAAGGGAAGTGTCAACAGAATTAGAGGAACCTTGCTGTGGTTTGCTAAAGTATTGAAAAATCTTGGAGACAACAACCCAAACAGCTCAATGAAGAGTGAGCATGCTGCGCATGGACCGCAGATTGACTCTCCGAGAGGGGAAAACAAACAGAAAACTGTCAAGAGAGGGAGGGAATGGAATATCCTGAACAAGGCAACAGAGTGCAACGTTTTGTTACAGATCCTACTTGCCTTAAGAAGTCAGGGTTATAGCTTATGTTAGTCATAGACCCATCAAAATTAGTGCCCATGGGTAACTTAAATCCATTAATTTCAGTGAGTCTACTCTTTAGTAGAACTTAGTTGGATACTACCCACTGGATGATATTCAACTAAAGTTGAATATCTTTAGTTGAAGATACTTACTCAGTGCAGATGCAATGAAATTAAATAGGTCTATTAGTTTCTGTGGGTCTATGCTAAGTAAAACTTAGTTGACTGTCACCCAGTGAGGTTTTTGCAATATCCTTTTCTTTTCCGCACCACCCATTTTTAATTCTTTTCTACTCTCTTTTTGCTAAACACCCTCCAGCTTGACAGAGGAAGGTTGATGAACCTGAATGGTTGGCCAGCTATTGTGACTTTTTAGTTAGTCCCCAATAAAGTTATTATACTACAAATGGTTTGGTGTTTCTTTCCTGTCCTAAGTTTGGAAGTGGCAAGCCATGGACCCAACACAAATTCCAACTCTGTTACTTTGGAAAAGAGATCCATTGACTTCACTGGGACATATTTTCAAGAAAATGTATTTAGGATACAGAGTATATTCTGCTTTCTTTTTGTTAGACTTGTTTCTTGGGTTCGAAGTTAGCTTCTTGCATTCAGAATAGAGATGAATACACATTGGCAAGCAGAGTGGAAAATTCTAGCAACTTACAAAATAACATTTTACCTAACTTTTTCAATTCAACCAAATGCAGCATGCTTTTTGTAAAATCTGTTTCTGCATGAAGACGTACCTGCAAATCATCTTTCTACCCCTGCACCATGAAAAGATTTAATGTCCAGGGCAAACTGATTCAGATGTAAACTCACCAAGTTCAACCACTATTACTCCCAAGTAAGTAATTGCATTATTACTTATCCTATTATTTCAATCTCTGACACCTAATATTTTTTAAATTCAGCAATGACTACAAAGGGGGAAAATAATATCATTTCTAATACAACCTCGTCTTGAATTAGTTTTAAATATTACTTGTTGCTACGGATATTATTCTAAAAAAGGTAGAGCAGTCTTAAACTGAAAAGGCAATTTTGCTTTGTCACTGTGGTCTTCCTGATATTTTTAAAACAAAACAAAACAGTGTGACAAATGAGAAAATTTGCTTTTTAACTTTGCCGTAACCTTACCTGCGTATTCTTTTCCCACAATGGGAAAAGTTGAACCTACTAATTGACGACCCAAAAAACTCTCATCGAAAGTTGTAATGTTATTAAAAATGACAGACAGCAACGGTTTCATAACAGCAAAGCATTTACTTATTCAGAAGTCTCACTTTGTCAACAGGACTTACTCCCAGTTGCCTTAGATTACAACTTTAATCGGCACATAAAAGCAGAGAAACGTTCTACAAATTCATCTGATCTAGTTGACCCAAGAGATGACAAATCCTGACCCTCTCCTAAGCTGATTTGAAGTACTGGGCAAGAGATGCCCTGCCTAAGTCAAGACAAAGTTTGGAAGGAAAAATGACAGAAATTAAATACAAAGCTGATCAGAAAACAATTGTATAGGCATTTTAAAGCGACTTACCTAGGATATTCAATTGGGTTCCACCGCCGAAGATATACACACAGTGACTAACGGCCTTACAAAAATGTTTTTTTCTCACCAGAAAAAACTTTGCTTCCTCTTTTCTGGATAGCGTACCTGGTCAGTGACGAATTTGATGCAAACGGCATGCAGCAAAGGGCTTTGAAAGATGGGGGCATAGGTGAGTTTTCAGTGCAAAAATGTTGGATGGATTCTGATGCAGAATAATTCATTGGAAAAAGAGAGAGCGCTGAGCCCTAGATCTGGAAAAAATATATATTCTGCAATGTGGTCGGGAGCCCTGCTGAAAAGGGTGTGAACAGCTGTCCCATGCAGACTGTCATGCAAATAGCGATGGATGAATCTGTCAATTTCAGTTTTTCCCAGTTTTTCATTATTCTAATCAAAAATTCAGTTTGCCACATTTTGTTATTTTTATTTTTAAAGAAAGTCCTCAAGAAAATCCATCAGCATTGTAGTGGTGATTTCTCTCAGTATACACATTCTTTTTGCAAGCAGTCTCCCTCAAAACAGTGCTTTTCCGTGTGCTATTTTCATTCGCACATGCACTTTTATGCATAGTTCGCCTTAGCAAACACAATTTTTTCCTGCACATTGTTGGTTTCCGTGCTGCATTGCAAAATTCAGAGAAGGGTTGATTTTGACGGAAAGGTGAAATTGTCTTCCCATATTGTTCTGGGAACAGCGAATGAGATAGTTCACACGAGCACGAGGAATTAATGTCTTCCTCCATAACCTCCTTGGAAAGGATCCAAGTGTAGCTGCAAGTTACAAGAGGGCAGACCCTGAGATTCCCCTCCTGTGCAGATCCATCAGGACTGGATAGCTCTACATATGTCTAAGGCAACTTACTTGTGGACATAAAGGTGCACATTTGCACTGAGTGGATGCTTAGGGAAATGCGTACCATCGCACCAGCATACTTTGACCACCAATTCACTTCCCTCCATCCAGTTCGTAATGTGGATGGGTTTTCTATCTGTGGCAGTTTTGCTCTTTTTACTTTTACCTTTTTACCAGTCTCTGCTTATGCACCCATGGCTCTACGTTAGTCATGTCCATGAATTACAACAGGTAAACTCTGAGTAGGACTAGCACTGGCCACAACCCTTCATCTCTGTGGAATTCAATCTTGGCTTGCAAACTGGATACAGTGGTACCTCGGGTTAAGCATTTAATTCGTTCCGGAGGTCCGTTCTTAACCTGAAACTGTTCTTAACCTGAAGCACCACTTTAGCTAATGGGGCCTCCTGCTGCTGCGCTGCCTGAAGCGCAGTCCTGAGGCAAAATTCTTAACCTGAGGTACTATTTCTGGGTTAGCGGAGTCTGTAACCTGAAGCGCATGTAACCTGAAGTGTCTGTAACCCGAGGTACCACTGTACTCGCCGGCAGTAAAATATTAATTCACTTCCTTCGCCCACATTTTTTGGTGATTAAAAATATATATCTAATTGGGCCTTTGTCAAAACTGAGCCCATGACACAGTGCAAGCAAAATTACCCACTTAAAATAATCAGTTCTTCTCTATCTCCTTCTACCACTGAGATTCTTCCCCTTTCTGCTCAGATTGATTTCAAGGCTCAGCGTACTACAGTGCTCACAGGTGTGTGTGTGTGTGTGTGTGTGTGTGTGTGTGTGTGTCTGTGTATGCAGAGAGTTAACTGAAGACTGTACATTTATTTTGGGGCAATATATTCTGTCATATTCAGAAGTCTACCCTACACCACCCAGAATCTAGAACACTTCTGCCTCTCATTTTCATAGAGACCTATTAATTCGCCTTTTTCTTTTGAAATATTTTTTGTTTGTTTTTACAAGCACAAATTTAAAATAATGAAAAGAAAAAACTTTTAAAATATCCATACATGAGATTCTCTGAATCTTGTGACTTCCCCCCATCCCCTACACGGGTCCAGAAAATACTTTTTCTAAAACTGCATATCGTTACATTCTCCACAGTTTTCATCTCTTTAGATTATCCATCTTTCGTTTCTTTACAAGTTGTTTTTAAAGTCCAGCTAATGTTTTTATTTGTTTACAATGGTCTCCTAAGTAAATTATGAATTTTAATCCGTCTTTTTCTACAAGCTGGTTTCCTATAGGGATCCATGACAGATTAGTGTAGACTTCCCCTCTATAGACTAATTTCTACTAAAGTTGTTTGAATAAAGCCGTGAACCCCTTCTCAAGTGATTCCTGGGTCCCTGGAGAATTCTACACAACACATGCACCCATTCTGTAGACAGCACCATCTCTCCCATCTGGTCTGAATTTATATGTGACCTGCAACAGTGCAATACAGATGTGTTGTTATATCTAGCTTGAAGTTTACCCCCCAAAATAACCCAACTTCACCAAACACAAGGAACACACTCCAAAGTACTAATCTGTGCCATCAGATTCCATAGGAAATGCTCTAACATCTCCTTCAGTTCCTTAAAAAACTGTTGACTTGTCATTAGGAACACAGCAAGATTACTAATTCTGAGTCAGACCACGGTCCGTCTAGTGTGATATTGTCAACCCCATGTAGAGATGCTGGGGACTGAATCTGTTCTGACTGAAATTCCCAGGTGTCAGAAACGGTTATTTATGTATGCTACTACGGTGTTTTGTTAGCCCCAAAATGGAAAACGAACGAGGTCCCAACCAAAGAAGAATGGCAACTTAAGTTGACAGAATATGCGCAGCTTGCAGACTTAACATATGGAATAAGAGAACAAGGAGTACATATGTTTAGAGTAGATTGGGAAATGTTTGTTGAATATGTAGGGTGAAACTGTGTACACTTGAAAATGGCAGCATTAAGATAAAATCAGCAGGGTAAATAAGTTATGATGGATGTAATAATGGAATACTGAATGGTATAGTTTCTGTAAAACATGCAGGGATTTAAGATATGTAAAACGAACCATGGGAAGAGAAGAAGGGAAATCAGTGATTACTTACGGATGTAAAAATGAGTACTTTAAATTGTAAAACAGAAAATTTAATGAAATTTATATATACAGAACCTGGGACTTTCTGCATGCAAGGCAAATGCTTTTTCACTGAGCTACTGCCCTTCCTCAAGGATTTAAGCAATAATCGTTTACTAATTGTGTAGGTTTTTTTTCCTCATCTGTGGGACAAAAATCGAGGAGAAGCTATAAGCATACGAGGACTCTACAGTCATGCTTACCTGAATCACAGTTCCAGTGTGTACCTCTATGCCTCTGAGATTTAAGTCAGGAGATTTAGGGTGCTTTCAGGAAAAAATCTTTTCTCCCCACTCCCTGCCGATAATTCTGAAGAGTTCACTTCCAAACGAGAACTGATGTGGTTGTAGCATCCCGCAATAAAGGAAGAACGAGAGGAATCTGTAGAAATCACCAATTTCTCCATGAAATCCATTCTTGCATGTGCAAGACATAGCAGGCAATTGCAGAAAGATTCCGAAATGCTGAGCCGCCGATGAAATGCAAACCTCTTATGAGGTTGGAGATTGCTGTTTCCAGAGCAGAGCATTACTTCTGTGTAATCCGGTTAATATCATCGCAGGAACCTTAATTCTTTGAGTGATTTCCCTTTTATAGCCAGAACGGCTCCATCCACAGCGGAGAAGCTTAGGAGAACTCCAAGGTTTTTCGAGGTAAAAATGAATAAATGAAACGAAGTGAAAAAGGACCAAAAGACCAAATAACTTCCAAAATAGCCCAGTGAAATTGTAGCGCTCAGTAGCCAATAAATACTGGAAAATGGAAAATCAGTTCCCCTGCACTTTGGAAACTGGGTAATAGGCAAATGGTGTATCTTGAACAGAAGTACTCCAAGCTGCAACATTTTTTTTGCAGGTTCCACTTTCCACATCTGCTCATATTTCCAGAACATCGCATGTGGCTTAACTGAAAAGCATGGTTTGAGAAATCTGCAGGTTAATCTCTGTGGATATCCTGTGGCCTTTAAGGCCACCCTTTAAATACTCACAAGACAACCCGTTGATCAAACTGGATTTCAATGTGTGGCCAAATTATCTCCATTTTCTGCCCATCCAGAAGGTCCAGAAATCTTAAAAAAACAACAACCCAAAAACTCGAAAGACTCCAGGAAAGGTACGTATCCTCAACATGCACAAGTCTACATACTGTAAGCGCACGGCACCCATTGTCAGGAGCAGTACATCTGATAAGCACTTCCTTCCAGAGGAGGAGATCAGTAATGCTTCAGCAGCGGCCCGTGGCTTGTACTCAACTGGCATTTTCTGAAAATAGCAGAGCACATGTTTCTGGTACAGGAGGGTTCCTAGGGTCTGACTTTGCATCCTCTGTGCAAATGAACTGAAAGCCATTGGCCGGCCCCTGGTCCATTGACAGAAACACTGAAACATCTGTCAATGCGTTCAGTTGGTGGTTAGAAAGGGTTGGGAGGTGATCTTGGGCAGCTATTCGACGAAGCTGCTTGGGCCTGGACACCTGCAGCAGATGTTCACAGAGCTCTACTAAGTACGTTCGAGGTTTTAACTCAGTCTGCATTTTTAAAGTGACCCAGCCCGATTCACACTTCCTGGACTAATATGCACAGAAGAACGCAGTTATCCTTTAGATTTTCATACTTCTCTGAATTTTGTGATGTAGTCCCTGTGCGAAAAATTAAGCATAAGAAGGCATGTGAAAATGCATATTGTAGGTGAAAATGTGTGGGAAAATGCATATTTGAGGGGAAATGTATTTATGTGTACACACACACACACCCATCCCTACTAAATAATTGGAAGTCAATAACCCTTTCTGTTCAATGTGGGTCCTACAGTTCAGTGGTAGAACATCGGCTTTGCATGGAGAAGATCGCAAGTTCTTTTAATAAATAAATTTTCAATTACTAATATCCAATAAAAGCCACATTGTGTCAGTCTCAAATTACATTTCACATTCAAATATACAGTGGTACCTCGGGTTAAGAACTTAATTCGTTCCGGAGGTCCGTTCTTAACCTGAAACTGTTCTTAACCTGAGGTACCACTTTAGCTAATGGGGCCTCCCGCTGCAACCGCGCCGCCGGAGCACGATTTCTGTTCTCATCCTGAAGCAAAGTTCTTAACCCGAGGTACTATTTCTGGGTTAGTGGAGTCTGTAACCTGAAGCATCTGTAACCCGAGGTACTACTGTATACCAATTATAAAGCCAATTATACATTTTGTATCGCCTCCCGTGTGCTGGATTTCAAAGTGGAATGTTTTTATTTCATCCTGCTTCTGAAGTCTTAATTAATTCAAGCTTGTTCTTAATCCCCTATCAACAGCTACAGAGTTTTTGACTTCCATTCGTATTAACACATTTAATAAATCTTATTTCTGCAAAAGGAGTTCTGTATCCTATAAATATCCTGTGAGGGATGTTTATTTTATCCGTTTGTTTCTTCATTCTTCCTGCTCTCGATCATGTCTTCCACGGCATCGCTACTTCCGCTCTTTTGCTCTTTTCCCCCCTTTGTTCCCAGAGGCTGTAAGAAAAGATCCCAAGATCCCACCATCTCCAGGTGGGACAGGGAGAGACCCCTTGCCTGAAACCCAGTACTTCTGGGATTGCAAGACTGCAGGGAGGCACACGCCGGCCCCATGCACCAGCCAGGAGCCCAAGGCTTTCCAGGAAGAACATTACAATCAGGAGAAGACCAGCTTGACTCCATCTGTCAGCCATAGAAAGAACAGCTACAGGGGCTTGAATCCCTAGTAATGTCTGCCAGAAAGAATAATCAGCTGCGACTACCAGTTGTTCTGCAGCTGCAAAGCTGTTGGGAAACTGGGAAAGTTCCATTGGCAGAGCATGAAACCCTCTCTCTCTTTTTGTATATCATTTTTATTAAATTTCTATTTTACAATTTAAAATACTCATTTTTACATCCTTAATATGTCAGTGACTTCCCTTCTTCTCTTTCCCTGGTTCATTTTACATATCATAAATCCCTGCATCTTTGACAAAAACTATACCACGTGCATGCGCAGAAGTGCTAAACCGAGCCATGTGCATGCGCAGAAGCGGTCCTCCGGTTGCGAATTTCTCAGGATGTGGCCAGACCTCCTGAACGGAGCCTGTTCGCAACCAGAGGTACCACTGTATTTTGAGAGAATGACTGACCCTGAGTGTTATGAATGAGGGAGCAAAGCTTCTTCCTATTGCTCTTATTTTAAAACACATCTCCCACAAAATAACACATGTTGTTGTTGTTTAGTCGTTTAGTCATGTCTAACTCTTCATGACCCCATGGACCAGAGCACACCAGGCGCTCCTGTCTTCATGCTGGTAGCTTCGAGAACACTGTCCAACCATCTCATCCTCTGTCGTCCCCTTCTCCTTGTGCCCTCCATCTTTCCCAACATCAGGGTCTTTTCCAGGGAGTCTTCTCTTCTCATGAGGTGGCCAAAGTCTTGGAGCCTCAGCTTCACGATCTGTCCTTCCAGTGAGCACTCAGGGCTGATTTCCTTCAGAATGGATAGGTTTGATCTTCTTGCAGTCCATGGGACTCTCAAGAATCTCCTCCAGCACCATAATTCAAAAGCATCAATTCTTCAGCGATCAGCCTTCTTTATGGTCCAGCTCTCACTTCCATACATCACTACTGGGAAAACCATAGCTTTAACTATACGGACCTTTGTTGGCATGTACTTCTTTTATCACATACACAAACCTCTCGGTACATTTTTGAGCCAATAATTGTATCACAAAGTTCAGAGAAGTGGAAAACCAGAAGGATTAAGAGTGTTCCTATTTGTATACGGTGAGAAGTGCAAATCAGGGGTCTCCACTACAATTCCCGGAATGTTTTAACACTGGGAACTGTAGTTTTGTGACGGGGATACAGGTCTCCTAACAACTCTTTAACCCTGAACATGCTACATTTCCCCGGATTATGTGTATGGGGGAAGCCATGATAGTTGTGTAGTGTAGTTCTGCTTTAAATGTATAGTGCCTATGTAGCTTCAATGAAACTCTCCAGAATTCTTAAGTGAAGCAGAGAAGCCGAAATTAATTTATCTCTTAGTTCACACCTCCATCTTCTGTATCAGAGCGAAACTGCAGGATGCGCTTAGATTTTCAGCTCGCCAGTAGCTTGCTACCGGATGCTCCTTCCTGCTTCCAAGAAGCCTGAAGATGGCAGCACAACCAAAGAGATGCAAACATCTGAAAAGCCTTTCCAGGCATCCGCCTCCAAATAAAAGTGGGGATAGAGAAAGGAAACAATATCACCACTAGCAGAGGTCAGATGCATTTGCAGCAGCGCCTGTCTCTTGCAGCAACATGAAGCTATTGCATGTTAAGCTCTTCTACACAGGTATTAAAGATGCAACAAAGTCTCTGGATTTGATTCTGAGACAGACTCTGATGTACGCTCCCACCACCAGTTTGCATTTCTTAGTGCAGAAAGTATTGATCTGATGTGTAGAGATCTTTCCCATTCTAATTAATTCAAGAGGGTTCTGGAGGCTTCTCTGTGTGAAAGAAACAAGCAGAAGGTCCGTGATGTTTGGCTTATTCCTTCAGAGAAGCTGAGTACAGCTGGCTTAAACTGGCCCTGTTATCTCTTCTGTCAAGGTTATGCTGACTATAAAAATAAAGCCAGAAGGAGCCTGGGTTTCACTTTGTCTTTCTATCTCTTTTTCCTTCTGGTATGGTGTTCTGTACATAGTATGCTTAGTGTTAAAGTTTAGACTTATTACACTGGGGATCAAAATTTTTGTTGCATTGACACCTGCAGTTGTTCTAACCTAATGTCAACGTGCTGATTTCATATCTGAGGTTGGTTTTGTTCTGTAAGCTCTAGGTTTTTTTTTTGCAATTCATGTTTTTCACTTTTCACCATAATCTTTGTTTTTCACAATGCAAGAATTCAATATTTTATTAAACACATAGCCAAAGTAGTACAATATGAGTATTAGTGTAAGTGACTTATATAGCATTGAACGTGACATGTATAGCATTGAAAATGACATGCATATCTATGTATAGTTGGAGGTATGCAAAAAAATGTATTCCCTTGGGATACACAGTGTACTGGGGAACATTTTTTTTTCCACTTTCTTTTGCATGAGATTTTTCAACTGTTCTTATATGTTCTTTCAATGCTGATTTCAAATCTGAAATTGATTTTTGTGTACATGCTATGGCTACCTTTCAATTTCCGACTTTTGCCGATATGTCATATTTACACTGGGGATAAGTGGACACTGACACGTTGATCTACCCTAACTACATGGTAATTATTGTTTTGCAAACTTAATTTTTCTTTATTTTTACAGTTTTGTATCCTAAATATTTGTATCTTTCAGATCGGACCATGGCTTCTTCAAGTAGACAAAAATGTGTTATCAGTTATTGTAAGTTCAAGTTAAGTCTGCTGCAACTGGATTTCTTATGGACAGTACCAGTCCTGAATGTATTTGGATTTGTGACAATTATGCTCATTTGCCTTCAGTAGCAGTAAAGCTCTGCTGGATGAAATAGAATTGCCTCTGGTCTATTTTTGGGGAATGCTGCAATGTGTTTAAGTTGTTACTCTGCTAACTATACATTGGAATCTGCTCTGGATCAATATTGTGTAGAATTCCATGACACTTTAGGTTATATTGATCATTGCTTGCGGTCTTCCTCTAGACATTTGGTTGGCGGTTGTGCGAACAGGATGCAGTACTAGGATGAGCCTTGGGCCTGATCCAACAGGTGTCTTCTTAAGCTCTTGACTCCACCAAAAGTTTAGTACAGGCAGTATTTTTTTCCCTTGGAGGTATTCAAGAGTCAATGGGACGCAGGTTCTGTGGGTTAAACCACAGAGCCTAGGACTTGCCGATCAGAAGGTCGGCGGTTCAAATCCCCACGGCGGGGTGAGCTCCCATTGCTCGGTCCCTGCTCCTGCCAACCTAGCAGTTCGAAAGCATGTAGATAAATAGGTACCGCTCCAGTAGGAAGGTAAACGGCGTTTCCGTGCGCTGCTATGGTTCGCCAGAAGTGGCTTAGTCATGCTGGCCACATGACCCAGAAGCTGTACACCGGCTCCCTCGGCCAATAAAGCGAGATGAGCGCCACAACCCCACAATCGGTCACGACTGGACCGAATGGTCAGGGGTCCCTTTACCTTTACTCAAGAGTATGCAATACCAGCACCTTTCCCCACTGAATTCTACAAGTGTGGCACCATGCCTATGCCATGCCATGCCAAACACCTGTTCCACCCTGTTCTGCCCCTTTGCAGTGCCAAAAATAGCATGTGCATCAGCAGTCATTCATGGGCCGATCGTGTGCAAATGCGGAGGTGCCTGTACTTTGACGGTTTGTTTGCATCATAAGTGAACACAATTCTAAATTTATTCTTGCCTTAGGGAAAAGAAATACAGGTTTCTGTCTCAGTTCCCCATCGGTCTGAGTCGCCATATGTGTCGTTGCACAGTAATAATCACCCTTGCCATTGGCCAGGGCTCCAGAGATTGTTATATTTAAAAAAAGGTAAAGGACCCCTGGACAGTTAAGTCCAGTCAAAGGCGACTAGGGGTGTGGCACTCATCTTGCTTTCAGGCCGAGGGAGCCAGCCTTTGTCCACAGACAGCTTTCTGGGTCATGTGCCCAGCAGGACAAACTGCTTCTGGCGCAACGGGACACCATGACGGAAACCAGAGGGCACAGAAATGCCATTTACCTTCCTGTCACAGTGATACCTACTTATCTACTTGCACTGGTGTGCTTTCTAAGTGCTAGGTTGGCAGGAGCTGGGACAGAGAAATGGGAGCTCACTCCATCACATGGATTCAAACCGCCAAACTTCGAACTGTCATGGTGTCCCGTTGGCCTGAAAAGTGAGATGAGCACCACACCCCATAGTTGCTTTTGACTGGACTTAACCATCCAGGGGGTCTTTTACCTTTATTTTTACCTTCACATTTGATTGCAGTTAGGTATCTGTGCCATTTTTGAATGCTGCTCCATAATTATTTTTTTAATAGTGCTTTAAAAAAGAAAGCTAAGATATTACGGGAAAGAGTTTTAACCTGGCCTACTCCTTCTGCTGTTATACTTTCAGCAGAGTTTCCTTTTTTATTTTAAGAAATAGGATATATTTAAAAATGTAGTCCCTCTGTGGAAGGACTTAGGGACGATAAGGCTCTTAATGGCTACAAAAATGACAGCTAAATTCTACCTCCATTATCAGAGGCAATATACCACTCAGTGCAAGTCACCGGGAGCTGCGAGTGGAGACAGTATTTCTGTTGCACTCAGCTAACAAACATAGACATTTCTCTTTGACAGCAGGAGGTTTTTGCCTCACTTCCTCCTTTGATGGGGCCACTGTGCTTGCTGGATAGTATCTTCATCCCAGACTTGGCAGTAATAGTCAGCCTCATCTTGCTGTTGGACATCAGTGATGGTTAAGGTGGCTGTGCCGCCAGAGCTCTCTCCAGAAAAGCGGTCTGAAATATCGGCAGGTCTTATGCTGTCCTTATATATAACCAGTTGAGGGGCACTGCCATGTCTCTGCTGGTACCAGTGCACATAGTACCTATCAAACTGATCCCCTGAGCAAGTGAGTTACACAGTTTGCCCCAAAGAGACAGAGGCAGATGGGGGTTGTGTAAGTACATACTCGGCAACAGAACCTGAAAGAAGAAGAATTTTTTTAAAAAAATCATGGTGTTACACAGATGTGGAAATAATCTGGTAAACACATACATGCAATTCTTCCTAAGAGAGGAACACTGACTTATTAGACTGCACATCATATCAACTAATAAGGCTCAAACTCCAGTCTAAGACAATGCAATGACAAATCTTCCTGCAGATAAGTTGATAGGAGAAATGAAAGTCTAGCATCCAACAGAAATGAGGAATGGGTCTCTCATCACCTGAGCAAGAAGTGAGGGCCAGAAGGAAGGGAAACCAGGCCATGATGTTCATTGCAGAGGAGTGATCTTTGCTGTGACAAATGGTGCATTGGGACAGCTTTTCTCCCCATTCTTAAAGCCTACCAAAGTTGCCTGGGGTTCTCTGCATGCAAATCTGCTTCTTGTTGATTGGGTGCTGATCCTGCTCCAATGCACATGAGGAAGGGCTAGAGTTTGGTGGCAGAGCCTCTGCTTTGCGTGCAGAAGCTTCCGGGTTCAATTCCTGGCATTATCAGGCTGGGAGAGACTTCCCGTCTCAAAACCCAAGGAGATGCTGCCACTTAGTTTAGGCAGTCCTGAGCTAGGTAGACCAATGGTCTGACTCAGTATAAAACACTTCCCTGTGTTCTATAATGAAGATGGCAATTTGGCTGACGGAATTTGAGTGCACAGCCTGGAGGTGTCAGCGGCTCCTGGCTGGTTGCCCAGGAAGGTAAGAAGACAAGGAAAGCTTTCTTACCAGTCTTTTTTATTTCAATATTACAGAGAGAGGCTATAGAACCCAGCCTCTTGGATAATGGCATTGTCCCGAGTGAATCTCCACCCCCCGTCTCTTCCACTTCCTCATTCATTACTTCTACGGGTGCTGCTATGTGCTCTCTATCTTTAAGCTCTTTGCTCTCCTACTTTTAAGGCTCGCCGGGTTCTGGGAGATGGAGGGTCAGGGATGCTTTCTAATGACACTGTCAGCCAGGTGTTGCTCCGCTTCAGCCTCCTCCTCCTCCATTCCCATGATTTTCCAACTGTCCTCCTCATCTGCCTCTGAGTTGTGACTTCCCTCAAACCCCTGTTGTAGATCTATACGGTCTTCCTCCACCCTGGAAGGGTCAGGATGGAGAGGCAGTCTCCACTCACGTTTCATCGCTGTCAAAATCTATTGTAACAGAATTGCACTGAATCAGCAAGTAGAATGAGGAAAATTAACGTTTGTTGTTTGTCGGCAGTTACCTTGGTGATATTATCTTATGTCTATTGCCAGTCAGTGGAGGCAGCACTGAACTCAATGAACCAATGATTGGACGGAGTACAGTGGAACCTCGGGTTGTGAACGTGATCCGTGCGGAAGGCACGTTTGCAACCTGCATCATTCGCAACCCGCAGTGCCGCGTCTGAGCATGCACAGGTCATGATTCGGTGCTTCTGCGCAAGTGCAAAGCGCGAATTAGGCTTTCTGCGCATGCGCGAGCACCAAAACCTGGAAATAACCTGTTCCGGGTTTGGTTCTGTGTGAAACCCGAAAACACGTAACCTGAAGCGTCTGTAACCCGAGGTACCACTGTATAAGGCAGCTTCCCGTGTTCCTGTTTTGAACTCTTGTTTTCTGGAAGCAACAAAGCATTGACCAAAGCAGTTCTTCAATGCATAATCTGTCCCAAGGGATATGTGGTGGCAGCGTATCATGTGAGAAAGAGGAGGGCGTGGTTAGTGCTCTGAAGCATCATGCAAATTAAACCCCCACTTCCTGGTTGCACAGAGTGGATCTTACCAAGTCTTCCAGCACCTTCTAGAGATGTTTACTGAAACATCTTGATGGTTTAGGGTGCTTAATTTCACCACCTTTCCCAATACATCCTAGATCTGAAGTTCATGTGGACTGGAGATCATGACAGACAAAAGGATGGTAGGCCCCGACCAGAGAAGAGTGGCAGATCAAGTTGATGGATTATGCTGAGATGGCTAAAGTAACTAGAAGAATCAGAAATCAGGAAGATCTAAATTTTAACGAGGGGGGAAATTTATAACTTATCTTAAAAGTCCATTGTAAACAGTTAAAATCCTTAGTACGATCAGAATATCACTTGTAGTTCAATGATGAATATTGGACACAATGGAGAGGTAAAAGATTAGGATTATTATAGAAGATGCTGGAGGAAATGATTCACAATAGGACCCACAAAGGGGAGGAGGGAAGTCCAGGAGATTCATTGGAATCTTGTTTTCATGTTGTATGTTGGAATATATGATGTGTGTGTGTGTGTGTGTGTGTGTGTGTGTGTGACACACAGACAAAGGAGGTTCTTTATTACACAACACAGAGTTAAAGTGATGTTTATGGGCACAAGATGTAGTTAAGGGGGATCAGACACGGAGGATAAGTTGTGTCCAGCATAGCCAGAGAACAGCATTTTGAAATGACAGGCCAGCTCCATCAGGCCTCCTCTCCCCCTCAACCAGGTGTGTTTGTGTGTGTCAGCCAACCTATCAGACTAAGACTATCAGACTAAGTAGCAAACCGGGTTCATTTCATCACCTTTGCTGAAGGCCCAACTCCATCAGGTCCACCCTGCTCCAAAACTGGGCCAACTGGTCATTATAGGCACAACTGTTTATACACTGGTGCCTGAGATGGTTTTATATTTTCCTCTGCCCTCCCTGTTCCTTTCGCCTTGTGTGTCGTGGTTTTCCTTAGCTTATAACCCTGTGGGCAAAGAGTGTCTTGTTTCAATTGCATCTATGTAAGCTACTCTGGGAGCCTCTTTGACCAAAGAGCAGGGTACAAATGCTCTAAATAATGACAAAATAAGCTTCTCTGTGGCTTATAGACCTGCTGTCTACTTCCAATGCACACTTGAAGTCTATGCTAAATTCTCTACCTCAGTGAACCCCCTTCATTTGCTTTCCCTCATTAAATAAGGGAGTGAGATAAAAAAACAAGTGCAACTCTAGGAAAAGTGTGGATTTTGGGGTTAGAATGGCAAGGCAGTCTGAATAAGCCTCTTTTCATGAAAATTCAATTCCACTGGAAGGTCCCTCTTCTTAAGACAGAGTAAGATAGCAGCTGCCTTTTTCAGCAAGAGGTTTTTGTCGCACTTCCCCATCTGACTGTGTCACTGTGAGCTGTGTTGCTGTCCCACACCTGGCAGTAATAATCGGCCTCATCCTCTGCTTGGGCTCTGGCAACGCTGAGTGTGGCTGTGTTGCCAGAGTTGGTGCCAGAGACTCGGTCCGAGATCCCAGTGAGCCTGCTACTGTCTGCATATATTAACAGTACAGGGGCCTGGCTGGGCTTTTGTTTGTACCACTGCACATTCTTCCCACCAATGTTGCTCCCGGAACAAGGGATTTGGGCATCTCGTCCCAGAGACACGGACACGGACGGGGGCTGCGTCAACACATACTGGGCAAAAGATCCTGAAAGAGGAAGAGAAAAAATATCTCAGGATATGTTAGGATATGTCGCACAGAAGAATGAAAGCAAAACCACACTTTTTTCTCTCCTACCTGAGAAATAAGTGAGGAAGAGGCAGGCCCAGAGCATGATGGGAACGCAGAGGAGCTCTCCTTCCTAAAGCACAAAGGTGTCTGCTTCAGACCCGTCTCTCTGCTCTCTTAAATCTATTCAATCTCCTGACCCCGCCCTACATTCAAATCATTTCCCTTGAAAACGCAGCACACCCTCCTCTCCACCCCTGGGGATAAAATGCATGCTATGGCACTGTAGAAAATGAAGGGTGAACACTTATTTGGGGGGAGGGGCATCTTGTGGGAATTAAACTCTAGTTCCCATTTACAGAGTTCTGTGGAAGAGAGCCCAGGTTGTTGGACCCTTTGGTTACCGTATTTTTTGCTCTATAAGACTCACTTTTCCCTCCTAAAAAGTAAGGGGAAATGTGTGTGCGTCTTATGGAGTGAATGCAGGCTGCGCAGCTATCCCAGAAGCCAAAACAGCAAGAGGGATTGCTGCTTTCACTGCGCAGCGATCCCTCTTGCTGTTCTGGCTTCTGAGATTCAGAATACGGTAGGGGGGGCGCTTTTTGCATGGTTGCATGCAGCCCCCTGGCCCTACACGATCCTCGGCTAGTCAGAGTGCCTTCGCCTCCCCAAGCGGATGTGTTGCCAGGGGAGTTGACCAGGTAGGGTTGGGACCACCCTGCACACACAATAGACGGTGGAACTTACCTGGGAGTCCTCAGTCGACTCCAGAGCTTCTCCCACCTTGCCCTCCCTCAGTTTATGCCTTCCTTTTGCAGGTTAACCTTTTCTTTACAGGTATGTGGGCGCTGATACATTCATTGATGGTGGCTGTTTTTTCCCCATAGGAAAATGCCACAACTTTGGCGGTTTTAGGCCTTGGGCGGAATCCTTTAGTCTATCTTCCCTATATGTGGGTGTGGGTGTGAAGCAGTGACCCACAACCCCCCTGTGGCGGCAATCCCAGGGTTCCCCATTAAAGGGGTTGTGATGGGGGGAGTCACTGGCCATACGCCGTTAGGTTATCAGTGGTCTCCCCTGCGTTGCGGAAAAATGGGGGGCGGGCTCTCTGCTTAAACATACATTTTCCAGAGCCAGCCCAATCCCCACACAATTTGGACAACCCTGATGTTCCCCAGATCCCCGCCCGGAGACTGGGAGGGATAAATGCACCATGTCTAAGCCAAGGTCTCCCTACACCTGGAAGTTTAATAAAGTTGTGGCCAATTTTAATCCCATAAGATGTTGTTATGGGTCATTATTCCACCCAGGTGTCACCTGGGGTTGGGGGGTCTCTGCCTGACCACGCAATAACTTTTACACTGTGTACTTGCACTTGCTAGATTAAGCATAAAAGGCAGGCAGGTATTACTAATGTTACTAATATGTATACATATATTTGTGTCTAAGGGGGAATCTAAACAGTTCCCAAATCAATTTTATCTTAAACAATAGCAAACACAGTAAATAAAGGGTTGACTTGTAATATGTCCGTGTTTCAGTGCTCATCTTTTCTCTTTCCAAAATAGATTTTATCTCGAACAACTGCAAACAAAGTAAATAAAGAGTCCCCTTGTGTTATACCGGTGGTTCAGTGCTCGTATGTCGTTCCGGTATTCCGACGTTTTGTTGCTAAAGAGCTTAGTCATCGAGCTGTCATAATCTGTTGCAACAGAATTGCCCTGCATTAACAAGTAGAAGAAGGGAAATCAAAATTCAAAATACATTTGTTGTTTGTTTACAGATAGTTGCCTTGGGGATGTTATCTTGTGTCTATTGCCCTTCATGTTACTTATTACCTTTGCGTGGACGGGCGCAGCCCCTGGATCTGGAGCAGCTCCATCAGCATAGGCTTGGCTTTGCTTTTCCTCAGGTGGGATACCTAGAGGTCTCCAGCTACCTCAGTCAGCTGTCCAATCCCACCTGGGGGGAAGTGTTGCCAAGGAGATCAGGCCAGGTAGGGGAGGGATTACCTGCCCACACAATAGAGGGAGGATCTTACCTGGGAATCCTCACTTGGCTCCAGAGCTTCTCCCACCCTACCCACCCTCAGTTAATGCCTTATTTTGCAGGTTAACTTTTCTTCACAGGTATGCGGGCACTGCTACGTTAAGGTCGCTGTCAAAGGGCCGGAAAGGAATTCTAGTTTTCCTCCCCCAAAAACTAGGTGCGTCTTGTGGTCTAGTGTGTCTTATAGAGCGAAAAATACGGTGGGGGCGCTTTTTGCATGGTTGCGTGCAGCCCCCTGGCCCTACACGATCCCCGACTAGTCAGAGTGGCTTCGCCTCCCCAAGTGGATGTGTTGCCAGGGGAGTTGACCAGGTAGGGTTGGGACCACCCTGCACACACAATAGAGGGTGGAATTTACCTGGGAGTCCTCAGTCGGCTCCAGAGCTTCTCCCACCTTGCCCTCCCTCAGTTTATGCCTTCCTTTTGCAGGTTAACTTTTCTTCACAGGTATGCGGGCGCTGCTACGTTAAGGTCGCTGTTGAAGGACCGGGAAGGAATTTCCCTGCATTGGCAGGTTTCGCCTTTCCCATAGCAAAACGTCACAACTTTGGCGGTATCAGGCCTTGGGTGGAATCCTTTTGTCCATCTTCCTCTTTGCAGCAGCGATACCAGGATTCCCCGTTAAAGGGGATTTTGAGGGGAGGCCTTGACTGTACGCCGAGAGGTCGTCATTGCTCCCCCTGCGGTGGCGGCGTAACGGGGGCGTCTATCTCTGCTCTCCAGTTCTCCAGAGCCGGCCCATCCCCCCGCCAACACACTGGATAACCCTGATGCTCCCTAGATCCCCGGCTGGAGACTGGGGAGGGAGAACGCCCAATGCCTGAGCCAAGGTCTAAAAACATTTGAAATTTAATAAAGTTGTGGCCAATTTAATCCCATAGCACATTGTCTTGAGTCGTTATTCCACATGACCGGGGGGGGGGCGCTCGGGATGTGGGGGACTGCGCCTGTCCACACAATGCACTCAAGGGGGAAACAATCAAACAGAACACCAAATGCACTCCAAAGAACAGAAACTAAAGTGAATGAAACTTTTTTTAAAAAAGGAAATAAATGAGGAAATGAAATTAATCTATTCACGCACTTGCACATTCTTTTCTGACTCTTTTTGTCTGCCGAAGGTGTACTTGTACCTGATATACCTGCTGTATTCATGCCAATCTGAGCATGAGTGAACAGAAAGCGTCAGACATGTAGCCATGCTTAGTGAACATTCTCCTGCTCCACTTCACATCACAGGTGCAAGAGGGAGCAGGTGCTCTCAGAACCACTGATCTGCCAAAAATAGACCAACATCTCCCCTTAAAGGTTAAAGCTGGAAAAGCAATCATCCTATAGCTATGCTCAACATGAACAGGAAGGTTATATAATATGAAAACCAATGCTGGTATTCAGTGCTCAAGCAGTTGGAGTAAGACCATGGTTTTCCGGGAAACACATTTGACTGATATGGCCTGGTTTTTAGATCTTGCAGATATAGAAGAGAAACTTGACTGTGGACTCAGCTTTTGTTGTTTAGTCGTTTAGTCGTGTCCAACTCTTTGTGACCCCATGGACCAGAGCACGCCAGGCACTCCTGTCTTCCGCTGTCTCCCACAGTTTGCTCAAACTCATGTTAGTAGCTTTGAGATCACTGTCCAACCATCTCGTCCTCTGTCGTCCCCTTCTTGTGCCCTCCATCTTTCCCAACATCAGGGTCTTTTCCAGGGAGTCTTCTCTTCTCTTTTTTTTTTTTAATATAATTTTTATTAAGTTTATAGTATACAAAATCCAACTTCCAAACACTTATTTCCATAAATCTAGTGGACTCCCCCCATCTTCCGAACACTGCATTCTCTGTAAATTTAAAACCTCAGCAAATTGTTAACTTATTTTAAACATAATAATATATCTTCCATTTTATCGTGATATCTGGTCTCTAAACATTTCAGTCCAAATCCATTGTTTTAGTTTCAACACAATAAAATTATTTCATTACACCACTTCTGTCTTGTTGTTCCTTATTTTCCAATTCAAAAAATTAACCGATGCTGAAGCTGTAATTTCCTAAAAAGGAGAATTTTTTAACATTCATACAACTTATAATGCTTTTTCAAATAATCCTTGAACTTTTCCCAAACTTCCTCCGTTTCTTCTTCTCCCGAGTCTCGGATTCTGCCAGTCATTTCAGCCAGTTCCATATAGTCCATCAGCTGCGTCTGCCATTCTTCCAATGTGGGTAGATTTTGTGTCTTCCAGTGCTTTGCCATCAAGATCCTTGCTGCTGTAGTAGCGTACATAAAGAAAATTCTATCTTTCTTTACCACCCTCTGGTCCACCATGCCCAGGAGGAAGGCCTCCGGTTTCTTGGGTAAGGTCAATCTAAGCACCTTTTTTAGTTCATTATGTATCATCTCCCAGAAGGCCTTCACCTTCGGGCAGGTCCACCAGAGGTGTAAGAATGTCCCTTCCTCCTCTTTACATTTCCAACATTTGTTGTCAGACAGGTGATATATCTTTGCAAGCTTGACTGGGGTCATGTACCACCGGTATGTCATTTTCATAATATTTTCCTTCAGGGCACTACATGCCGTAAATTTCATTCCGGTGTTCCATAACCTTTCCCAGTCTTCAAACATAATGTTGTGCCCCAAATCCTGCGCCCACTTTATCATGGAGGATTTAACAATCTCATCCTGTGTATTCCATTTAAGCAACAAGTTGTACATTCTCGAAATTAGCTTAGATTTTGGCTCAAGCAGCTCTGTCTCTAATTTCGACTTTTCCTCCTGGAAACCCACTTTTTTGTCCGCTTTAAAAACTTCCTGAATTTGAGCATAATGTAACCAATCTCGCACCTTGTTTTTTAACTTTTCCATACTCTGCAACCTCCAATTATCTCCAATTTTTTCAATTATTTCCCAATATTTAGGCCAGTGGGCCTCCATATTGAGTCTTTTCCGTGCTTTGGCCTCCATCGGTGAGAGCCACCTCGGAGTTTTACTCTCCAATAAGTCTTTATATTTTGACCAGACCATAAAAATTGCCCTTCTGACAATATGGTTTTTGAATGATCTATGAACTTTAACCTTGTCATACCACAAATATGCATGCCACCCAAAAGCATTATCAAATCCTTCCAGGTCGAGGACATCGGTGTTCTCCAATAAAATCCAATCTTTCAACCAGCAGAGGGCTGCAGATTCATAATATAACCTCAAGTCCGGCAGGGCAAACCCCCCTCTTTCTTTCGCATCCATTAGTATTTTAAACTTAATTCGGGGCTTTTTGCCCTGCCAGACAAATTTAGAAATATCCCTCTGCCATTTTCCAAAACATTCCACCTTGTCCACGATCTGGAGGGCCTGAAACAGAAATAGCATTTTCGGCAATACATTCATCTTAATAACAGCTATTCTACCCAACAAGGAAAGTTTCAGTCTTGACCATGTTTCCAAATCTCTTTTGATCTCTGACCAACATTTCTCATAATTGTCCTTAAACAAATTCAAATTTTTGGAGGTCAAGTGCACCCCTAAATACTTTACTTTTTTAACCACATTTAATTCCGTTTCTTTTCTGAACTCCTCTATTTCAATAGTTGTCAAATTTTTTGCTAAAACTTTAGTTTTTTGTTTATTCAGCTTAAATCCCGCCACCCGACCAAAGTCAGAAATTAATTCTAACGCTCTTTTAGTGCTAGAGGCTGGCTCCTGTAGTGTTAATACCAAGTCATCTGCAAATGCTTTCAGTTTATATTGTTTCTCTCCGACCACAATTCCCTGTGCCAACCGGTCATTTCTAATCTTGTTCAATAGCACCTCCAGGACTGAGATAAACAACAGAGGAGACAGAGGGCACCCCTGTCGTGTCCCTTTTTCAATTTTGAACTCCTCTGTCACCACGTTGTTCACTATCAGTTTAGCTTTTTGTTCTGAATAAATTGCTTCTATTCCATTTTCAAACCCCCGCCCTACTCCCATCCTTTCCAAATTTTTCTTCATAAACATCCAAGAAATGTTGTCAAAGGCTTTCTCCGCATCAATAAAGATCAACACCGCTCTTGTATTTGAATTTGTCTGTAAAAATTCCAGAATATCAATGATGTTTCTTGTGTTGTCAAATAAATGCCTACCAGGGAGAAAGCCTGCTTGGTCCTTATGAATCACTTCATTTAATACTTTCTTAAACCTACTTGCCAAAATGTCTGCAAAGATTTTGTAATCCACATTTAGGAGTGAGATAGGACGGTAGTTTTTAAGTTGAGTTTTTTCAGTTTCTAATTTTAGTATCAACGTGATGAAAGCTTCTTTCCACGTTTCCGGTGCCTTCCTCCCCTCCATAATCTGGTTGCAAACTTCCAACAGTGGTTGTATCAAAGAGTCCTTCAATACCTTATAGTATTTGGAAGTGAGTCCATCTGGTCCTGGAGACTTGCCTAGTTGAAGATTCTGAATGGCGCATTCAATTTCTTGGAGCGTAATGTTACAGTTCAGGGTTGCTCTCATTTCCTGAGGTATTCTTTGTAATCCATTAGTTATAAGAAATTGATCCACCTCCGAATCTTTTTGTGGCCTTTGTGAATAAAGTTCTCTGAAATATCTCTGGAAACACTTTCTAATTTCCTCAGGTTTCTGAACCATTCTCCCTTCAATCTCTAGATTTGTAACTGTATTAAGCTTTTGTCTCTTTTTCAACTGCCAAGCCAACAGCTTCCCACACTTATTAGCTGATTCAAAGGATCTTTGTTTCATTTGTTTAATTTTCCATTCCACCTCTTGATTTATCAATTTCGAATATTGTGCCTGGAAAAACCTCACTTCTCTCAACACTTCCTTCGATTTAGGCCTGGATCTCAGTTTTTTCTCTCCTTCTCTTATTTTCTCCAAAATCTTCTCCTTCTTTTCATTCCAGAGCCTTTTTTTGATCGTGTTCTGCTGTATTAGAAACCCTCTCATAACTGCTTTACTTGCGTCCCAGATTGTTCTTTTTTCCACAGTTGTCTTTAAATTTATTTCAAAATAATCCTTTAAAACTTTTTGGGCCTTCTTAACAATCCCCTGATCTCTTAACAAAGCGTCATTCATTTTCCATCTGAAAGATCCGGTTGTGTTTAATCTCAGTTCCATTCTCAAAGCATTGTGGTCGGAGCAGGTTTTTGGGCAGATTTCCACTTTTCTAGTCTTAGGTGCCAGTCCTCTAGTTATCCATATTTGGTCGATTCGCGTCCATGTCATGTGGGCCTCAGAAAAGAAAGTTCCTTCTTTCCCTAGAGGGTTCTTGATCCTCCATATATCAGTCAAGTCCAAATTGTCAGTCATTTCGAAAAAAGTTTTTGGTAGTCTGCCGTCTTTCGTTATGTTAGCACTTTGCGACTTATCCATATTCACTGAGACGACTCCGTTCATATCTCCCAACATGATAATGTTGTTGTAATCCAAATAATCCAGCATAGTCTCATGCAGCCTCTTGAAAAATTCCGATTTCCCTTCATTTGGGGCGTAGATTCCTAAAATTAAAAACTTTTCTCCTTGTGTCTGAATTTCAACCGCCAAAATTCTGCCCTGTTCATCTTTAAATACAAATTTTGGTGACAAGTTCTCCTTTACATATATCACCACTCCTCTTTTCTTAACTTTGTCCGATGAAATAAATTCTTGGCCTAACCTTTTATTAATTAACACTTTTCTGTGGAGTCTTGTCACATGTGTTTCTTGCAAGCAGATAATGTCCAATTGTTCTTTTTTCAAAATATGAAATACTTTTCTCCTTTTTTCTGGAGAGTTCCCGCCATTTATGTTCCAACTAAGAAGCTGTAGAGACATCCTGGTCTAGTACTTGAGTATCACAGTTGGGTATCTATGTTATCCTCCGTTCCCGAAGGATGTGGTGCCGGTCCGCCTCCAGATGGTACGTGTCCTGGTGGTAATCCCGGTGGTGGAGGCCAAGAATCTGCGGCTCTCTTTTGGAGGTCCTCCTCGTTGTCGTACAGGAACTTCTGCTGGTCCTCTAGTGTTTTAATTCTTACCTTCTTTCCTTTATAGGTGAATGATAAACCTTGAGGGAATTCCCACCTGTAAGGAATTGCGTTGTACCTTAACAGTTTGGCCAAGTCTGTATATGAGGCTCTAAGGTCCAACAGATATTTGGGAATGTCTCTATAAATTTCTGCTCTTTTGCCTTCAACTTCCAGAGATTTTTTAAAATGTTGGCCTAGTATCTTGTCTCTTTCCTCTCTTGTTCTCAAGCAAACCAAACAGTCTCTGGACTTGTCTTTCTTAGCCGTTCTTCCCAATCTGAAGGCCGTCACAATTTTGAAGTCTTTGTCTTCCTCAACCCCCCAAAATTTAGAAAATAACTGCGTCAAAAATTCCTCTAGGTTGCCCTGCTCCAGTTCTGGGACGGCCCTCAGCCTAAGATTGCATTCCTTACTTTTCAGTTCCACCATTGACAGGTAGGCTTGCTGTTCTCCTACCTGTCTTTTCAGAGGTCTTACTTCCCCTTTGATCTCCTCAACCTTTTTGCACGCTTGCTCAGCTTTTTGATTGGCTTCCGCAGCTAATTTATAGTTCTCAGCCGTAGCTCCTTGCAATTTCTCAATAGCCTGAGTATGCTGGGAAACCTGATCTGATAACTTACTGATAGTAGATGTAGCTCTATCGATTTTAGATGACTGATCGTCCACCTTCTTATTCAAAAGTGCCAATTGTTCCAAGATTTGTTTCAAGACTGGATCAGTTCCTCCAGTTGCCATTTCTTCTGTAGCAAGCGTTTCAACTTCTCCCTCCTGTGCCGTCAGCACAGTTGGTACAGAGGATCTACGTTGATGTGTTAACGTTGTTTGAACAAGCTGCCCAGGTCTCTTATCTTTTTCTTTAGCTTCCTTAGCTTCCTTAGCTTTGGCTGCTCTTGTTTTCCCTGGGCCGCTCATTCCCCAGCTGCCTCTGTTCAAGGTCAAGTAGTCTTTCAATCCATGAGAAAGGCAAGTCCAGAATGTAAACAATTAAACCACAAAGAAATCTCGATATAATACAGTTCCCAGGCCTCTATACCTCTGCAAATCCACCAGGGGGGGGTATTTCATGAGAAGGAAAGTTTCTTTTCCGCCATCAAAGTTCCTATCAACTTTTATAATCCCCAAGTTCAAAAAGGAGGTTTCCAGATAGTTCTGTTTCAAAATAGTGCCACAAGGTGACAGAAAGGTTCCAGTATCAATATTAAAGCGATAATGTATCCATCCATGCAACAATTTATACTTCAGAAGAAGTTTCAGCAGCCTGACAGTTCTCCTTTGCAACACTGGCAGCTCCAGGGAGTCTTCTCTTCTCATGAGGTGGCCAAAGTATTTGAGCCGCAGCTTCAGGATCTGTCCTTCCAGTGAGCACTCAGAGCTGATTTCCTTAAGAATGGATAGGTTTGATCTTCTTGCAGTCCATGGGACTCTCAAGAGTCTCCTCCAGCACCATAATTCAAAAGCATCAATTCTTCAACGATCAGCCTTCTTATAGTCCAGCTCTCACTTCCATACATCACTACTGGGAAAACCATAGCTTTAACGGACTTTTGTCAGCAAGGTGATGTCTCTGCTTTTTAAGATGTTGTCTAGGTTTGTCATTGCTTTTCTCCCAAGAAGCAGGTATCTTTTAATTTCATGACTGCTGTCACCATCCGCAGTGATCATGGAGCCCAAGAAAGTAAAATCTCTCACTGCCTCCATTTCATCAATTATATTTTTATAACTGCATCATAAACATACAACACCAGATGGCGCTGTAGAGCTATGACCTGTCACCAATGGGATTTTCCATTATGATCTTTTATAATGTGTTTTCCTGTACTGATTTTTTAATGTGTAAAGATCCAGCACATCTGGTCAGTGATGCTATCAGGGCTGAAATATGAAACATATCCAGGGCTCCACTTAGTTGGTTTCAACCTGCCACAAACCTTATGGAGGAAGTTTGAAGGCAGCACCTGTAGAGGAGGTGATGATGATGGTGAATGAGGAAGTGGGAGAGACAGGGGATGGCGATTCACTCGGGACAATGCCATTATCCAAAAGGCTGGGTTCTATAGGCTCTCTCTGTAAAGATTGAAATAAAAAAGGATGGTATGTATTGTGAGTTCACCAATAGAAATGTACTTTTATATAGTTTCATGTATTTATATACAGTGGTGCCTCGCAAGACGAAATTAATTCGTTCCACGAATTTTTTCGTCTAGCGAATTTTTCGTCTTGCGAAGCACAAAATCCCATAGGAATGCATTGAAAATTAATTAATGCGTTCCTATGGTCAAAAAAAGTCCAAACAAAGCCAAATTTGGTACAACAAGAGTTTATTAAGTGCTCTTTAAAGTCACACATACTGTAAAGAGCATTTCAAAATTCAAACCCAGAAATTTTTTAAAAAAACAGCAGAGTGGCCCAATGGTCACAGAAAATCATAAAAATGCAGGAAAAAAATCACAAGCTTCCAGATTCTTGCAAACCCCTCCCCAACTGTTCACCCAGCACACAGAAATTCAAATCCAGATTTTTTTTAAAAAAACAGCAGAGTGGCCCAATGGTCACAGAAAATCATAAAAATGCAGGAAAAAAAACACAAGTTTCCAGATTCTTGCAAACCCCTCCCCAACACCAAGTCCTTCAATTCCAAACACCCCAACCCAAAATCCAACCCCCCCCCAAAAAAAAGTTTTAAAAGCTTAACTTACCAAATGGCTGCAAAAGAAGTTTTGGAAAAGCTTCAAAAATCACTAAAAACCTCAAAAAAGGCTACTATGTACACTGAGTTCTATGAGTTGCTCCTCAAAGTCAAGTCGCAACTGTATTAATGGTGTTAAGAAAAAGGAAACAAACTTGCAAGACGTTTTCGTCTTGCGAAGCAAGCCCATAGGGAAATTCGTCTTGCGAAGCAGCTCAAAAAACGGAAAACCCTTTCGTCTAGCGAGTTTTCCGTCTTGCGAGGCATTCGTCTTGCGGGGCACCACTGTAATTAAGTATTATCGTCTTCTCTCTTCAACAGGGCAAGTGGGCAGGTGCAGCAGTAAATAAAGGTCACCTCCTGGGTGCTTTTGTTTTAATCGATCAGTCTCTGTCTATTTTATATTTCCACCCAGATAATAGATTTGATGGTGTATTTCCATAAATAAATTTTCTATAAAGAGCATGAGCCACAACCCATTCAAGAAACACATTTGGCTACTTGAGCAACCCAAAATGTGTGATTAGGCAAGAATATTATGCACTTAATTTCACCGCATGTGTAAGACCCAAGCCAAATGCATTTCTGTTAATGAACTCTTATTCCATTTTGCTGTCCTTCAAGCCTGTCCCTTCCCAGGGAGAAGAACTGTCACTTTCAGGCTCAAGCTATTTTGAATTCATCACTCTAGAAAGGAGGAGTGAAGGTTTTTGTCTCAGTTCCCCATCAGATTGCACCACTGTGGAACTGGAAGCTACCAGAGCTCTCATAAGCACAACAGTAATAAACAGCCTCGTCTTCAGCCTGGATGTTGGTGATGGTTAAATAGCCTGTGTTCCCAGAGACAGAACCAGTGAACCGATCTGGGATCCCTTCTCCCCTGTTGCTGGTATGATAGAGCACGAAGCGAGGAGCCTGGCCAGGTTTCTGTTGATACCAGTGAAAGTAGCCCCAGCTTCCACCACTACTTTTAGAACAGGAGAGTTTAATTGCTTGGCCCAGGGAAACAGACTCAGAGGCTGCCTGAGTCAATGTCGGCTGTGAAGCGACACCTTTGCAGAAAGAAAAAGAAAAACCGATGCATCACTCTCTGCTCCAACGTATTCTGTTTCTGTGCTAAATAGAGAAATTGTTGCTAGCCCATTAGACCACATAACCCATACCTGAGAAGTAAGTGAGAAAAATTAAGAGGATAAGGATCTGGCCCATGGTGAAATTCAAAAGGAAGGTGAGTCCCAGAGGCAAACAGCTCTCTAATCTATAAGAGGGAAGGGGGACCCTTCTCTCTTATATACCCCAGGAGCTGAGGGATGATATATCATGCAAATATATCTGTACCCATTGGCTTTTCTGGAGACATTATGAAGAGCTGTGATGAAGTTCTCTCAGATGACCACAGAACAGGTTTTGCATGAAGGGCGTGACCTGTTGTACAAAAATAAGAGTCACATCTGCTCAGTTTTGCCTCTAGTACACACACACACACCACTGGCAGACAGCCCCTGGAAAGTTCCCCTTGGAGGAAGGGGTGTGATTTGTGAAGAGTCATGATGTCAGGGACTGCCTAGATGAAGAAGAATGGTGGGAGACTACAGCTGGGGGGACACCTCAGGGAAGCATCAGCGTGGGAAGGCTCCAAGCCAGGAGAATGGTGGTGGGACACAGAACACAGGTTAGACGAAGAAGGGTTGTGCCGATGGGTTGTGGAGAGTCTACTGTCTACCAACTCCATCTGGTACACAGACAGAGAACCTACCTGCCCACAGACTGTCTTGCCAGAGTGGTGCATGCTCTGGTTATCTCCTGCTTGGACTACTGCAATGTGTTCTACGTAGGGCTACCTTTGATGGTGACCCAGAAACTACAATTAATCCAGAATGTGGCAGCTAGACAGGTGACTGGGAATGGTCACCAAGATCATATAGCACCAGTCCTGAAAGACCTACATTGGCTCCCAGTACATTTCCAAGCACCATTCAAAGTGTTGGTGATGACCTTTCAAGCCCTAAATGGCCTCAGCCCAGTATACTTGAAGGAGCGTCTCCACTCCCATCATTCAGCCCGGACACTGAGGTCCAGCGCCGAGGGCCTTCTGGCGGTTTCCTCACTGCGAGAAGTGAAACTACAGGGAACCAGGCAGAGGGCCTTCTCAGTAGTGGCGCCTGCCCTGTTAAACGCCCTCCCATCAGATATCAAGGAAACAAACAACTATCTGACTTTTAGAAAGCATCTGAAGGAAGCCCTGTTTAGGGAAGTTTTTGATGTTTGATGTTTTGTCGTGTTTTTAATATTCTGTTGGGAGCAGCCCAGAGTGGCTGGGGAAACCCAGCCAGATGGGCAGGGTATAAATAATAAATTGTTGTTGTTGTTACTATTTTGGTTTTCCTCTATGTACATAATAAAACAGTGCCATTCAGTTAGAAAAGAGTACTTGTAGCTCAAGCCTTATGCCCATTTTAATTGGTTATTTATTTTCCCCACAAGCGCTGCTTGTTCTACCAGTTTGTCAGAGAAGCGCCCTCTAAGTTCTTCCAGCATCTCAATATTCTGCCATCCTCTTCCAGCAAAGCCCTTGCCCTCCTGCCCTAACCACTTCAAGTTTGTCCCTGGCCAAGCTGTTCCTTTGAGGCTCAAACAAGTGATTGTGTGTTTCAGGTTTCCTGCTGCAGCGAGGAAGAGTGAAGCTTTTTGTCTCGGTTCCCCATCAGATTGCACCACTGTGGAACTTGAAGCCACTGGTGTCCTCCCAAACGCAACAGTAATAAACTGCCTCGTCTTCAGCTTGGAGGTTGGAGATAGTTAAATAGCCAGTGTTCCCAGAGACGGAGCCAGTGAACCGATCTGGAATCCCTTCTCCCCTGTTGCTGGTGCCATAGAGCACAAAGTGAGGAGCTTCTCCAGGTTTCTGTTGATACCAGCGGAATGCACTCTTGCTGCTGCTACTTTTAGAGCAGGAGAGAATCAGGGTCTGGCCCAGAGTCCCAGATTCAGAGGCTGACTGAGTCAGTGTGTGCTGTGAACTGACACCTTTGTAAAGAAAAGGGAAAAAAACAACAACTATGCATCATTTTCTGTTTTCTCAAATTTCAGAAAAAGTATTAATTCTGTTTTAGTGATAAATAAAGAAGACAAATAGCATGGTCGCCAGCCCCATATTCCCTCCACAACCAGACCTGAGCAGGAACTGAGAAACATGAATAAAACACACAGCTTTGCCATGGTGGAAATCAATTTGAGGCTGAGAGGAATAAAGGTTCTCTAATCTAGCTGCACCTTCCTCCCCCTCTCTTAAATCCCACATGAAATGAAGAAAGACTTCTCATGCAAATATATCAACACCCATTGGCTTTGCTAGGGGCAGGAAATGTGATGAACTTCTAACGAAATAATTTTGCATGGGTTAGGCAGCTTAAAAGAAGAATGACATTTTGTTTAGAATGGGAGTGGGATCCAGAGGCTTAATGCGGCCCTCCAGCCTCTCTGCCTGGCCCTCGGGAACCTTCCAGACCTGACTAGAATATATAATTGAATGGTGAGAATGACCCTTGCTGCCCTGGCTGGAAATTCTCAAGGCAAAAAAAAAAATGCAATGTATCTCAAAGGGTTAGGATCATAGTGAAAATCTGGGCAATCTTTTTCTGCCGTGTCTGAACTGCAGGCTGCAACCTTTTGTTTCTTGCAGGTCTCACCTATTGGGTATGCAATTTTCATTCCTTGCCATATGAATGTACCCACACTCAGGAGAGACTATAGGCTTGTTCACACATGACACTGAACACAGGCACCAGCTGCCTCTAGGTAAAGGTAAAGGGACCCCTGAACATTAGGTCCAGTCATGACCGACTCTGGGGTTGTGGTGCTCGTCTTGCTTTACTGGCTGAGGGAGCCGATGTACAGCTTCCAGGTCATGTGGCCAGCACGACTAAGCTGCTTCTGGCGAACCAGAGCAGCACACGGAAACTCCGTTTACCTTCCCGCCGGAGTGGTACCTATTTATCTACTTGCACTTTGACGTGCTTTCGAACTGCTAGGTTGGCAGGAGCAGGGAGCGAGCAATGGGAGCTCACCCCGTTGCGGGGATTCGAACCGCCGACCTTCTGATCGGCAAGTCCTAGGCTCTGTGGTTTAACCCACAGCGCCACCCGTGTCCCTCAGCTGGCTCTCGACATCTACAAATGTTGGTGTGTATGCTTCTTGATTCATACAGCTCAACTATTGTGTGCAGACTTTACATACATTGAATGTTGCATGTGAATAACTGTAGAGGTGTAATTATTTGTTTTCAGTCAGGATGTTAGGATAGCTAAATGGGCAATGTTTCCAGAGGTAGAACCTATGAACTGATCTGGAATCTCTTCTCCCCTGGTGCTGGCATCGTAAAGCCAAGAGCAGGGATATTCTCCAGTTCTCTGTTGATACCAATGAAAGCGAAGTCCTCAGTCCTCAGTGCAGTTGCATACAAGATCTGCAACAGCCCCAAGATCCTCTTCCAGTAGACCTACAAAATCTGTCCTCCTGCCCTAACTTTGAGCCTGTCCATGGTGAGGAGGAAGGGCTGTCACTTTTGGCCTCAATGAAGTTCCTGGGTGATTCAAGTTTCCTACTCTAGGGAGGAAGAGCAAATGTTTTTGTCTCAGTTCCCCATCAGATTGTGTCACTGTGGAACTTGGTAGTACCAGTGTACTCCCAGGCACCACAGTAATAAACGGCCTCATCTTCAGTCTGGCTGTTGGAGATGGTTAAATACCCAGTGTTCCCAGAGACAGAACCAGTGAACCGATCTGGGATCCCTTCTCCCCTGTTGCTGGTATGATAGAGCACGAAGCGAGGAGCCTGGCCAGGTTTCTGTTGATACCAGTGAAAGTAGCTCCAGCTTCCACCACTACTTTTAGAACAGGAGAGTTTAATTGCTTGGCCCGGGGAAACAGACTCGGAGGCTGCCTGAGTCAATGTCGGCTGTGAAGCGACACCTTTGCAGAAAGAAAAAGAAAAACCGATGCATCACTCTCTGCTCCTTAATATCACCAATGTATTCTGTTTCTCTGCTAAATAGAGAAATAGCTGTTTGCTGGGAAAGGACACGTTTGCAAGGAGAAGGAAAATGATAAACACATGAATCATTTTCTGTATTTTCAAATATCATGGAAGTCAGCTTTGGGGGGAGGGCATGATAAATACACATGAGAAATAGTTTTGCTGTAGGCACATTAGCCCACCAGAACCGTACCTGAGCAGTAAGCGAGAAAGCTGACGAGAACAAGGATCCAGGCCATGATGAAAGTCAAAAGGAGGATGAGCCTCAGATGGGAAAAAAAAAAAATCTGTGTCTATTCTAGCTGCACATGTCCCCTCCTCTTTTGAATACCCCAGGAGCTGGGGAATAATTTGTCATGCAAATATGTCAATACCCATTGGCTTTTCTGTAGACATTATGAAGAAATGGGATGAAGTTCTGAAAAATTACCCTGGAACAGATTTTGCATGAAAGGGACCGTTTAAAAGAAGAGATAAGGTTCTATGTTTTGTCTGGGTTCTTTCTCAGGGCCAAACTTTCAGAATAAAAAATTGCTCGTGGCACCCTGAATTTTTTTATTGAAAAGGAACAGAAACAAGTCCTAGCGGTGCTTGATTTATAACAAAGAGCATAACTACTTTATAGTATGCTCATGGGACATTCAGGAAGTGTAGCTACATAAGAACATGAATCATCCCCAAAATATAAATGAGCTTCTTATATATGTATCTTAAGTTTGTATATTGTGTAAGCTTGCTCTTGCTGGGTGATCTCATTTATATTAGGTCTACTTTGAAACAAACAGACTCTCACCTCCTCATGAACATAAAGAAGCCTTTCCTACTCATATGGAAATACTGCCCCTCAATGAGGCCAAACTTAGATTCACAAAATGTTTAGGGGTATGTGTACCCCCAGAAAAAGGCACTTTGTGTGTGTGTGTAAAAACTCATGCATGTATTTGTTGATCCTACATTCATGCAAGGAAGAAGGATAATCATAATTCATGGGCATTTTCTTGACAGGCAAGAGCAGTCGAGGAAAGCTCAGGTCAGGGATTGTTAGGGATGTGGCCTGGGTAATCTCCTCAGGGCCACATAGAGAGGACAGGAGGGCCACATCTGGCCCCAGGTTTGAGATTTCCCACCCCACAAACACAAACACACACAAAAAGTGTTAGGTTATAAATCTGGATTGGGAAGGAAGAGTCTGTGCCAGGTCTCATTCAGACTGCACACTTGACCTATCCAATAACCCAAAAAGTAGTATAAGTAGGCATATGGAGAAATATGATTCAATTTAGACTTAAATAAGCGTCTCCACACCTGAGCTAAAACACAACCATTCTCTTGAAATTTGCATTTCTGCGAATTTTGTAATGCATTTCACTGGTCAAGTAATGTGTAAAAAAAACTTCATATGCTGGGGTCAACTGTGCGTATAAATGCATGTGTTGGTGAAAATAGCAGGCAAAAGTGCATTTTATCCGGGGAAATTTTTTTGCGAAATGTGTATGAGGGGGAAATTAATTGCAAAAATGTTTGTATGAGGCGAATTTCAAACTGCGATGCTGATAAATTCTCATCAAGAAATGTTCACCTAACTTATGTGGAAATGTGGCAAAGTGAATTCGTTCTGGAGGGACTTAGTGCTGATATCATGGTCTCGTGGTTTGCAGTTCCCTTCGCCCTCCCTCCAATAAAATGTTTGACCCCCCCCCATTGATGGGCATTGCCATTCAAATGAGGTGTGTGTGTCACATCTTGTGATCAGTTAGGCAGGGCTTACCTGCCCCCCCCCCCATATTTTATTCAAGTTGGTACCCCTGAGGGGAATACAATATAGCCAGGAGGTTGGAAATTGCAAAGAAACAGTGTTTCCAGAGGTGGAATGAGTGAAGCAATTTGTGGTCCCTCTCCCCTTGCTCTTGACATTATATAGAATATATAGTGATGATTCGGTCCGGCTCTCTTGTAATAGTAGTGAAAGAAATTCCGTCTGTCAAGCATCATTGCAGAAGATGGAGGTACTCAACCTCTGCAGTTGCCCCATCCCTGTCTTTCAGAGTACCCACAAAATCTATGCTCTTGCCCAAACCACTTCATGTTTGGCCCTGTCTAGGGAGAGGAGCTGACATTATTCATTCATTCATTCATTCATTCATTCATTCATTCATTTGGTTTTTCAGATTAACATTTTACAGTCACAAATCCAACATACAGTGGTACCTCAGGTTAAGTACTTAATTCGTTCTGGAGGTCCGTTCTTAACCTGAAACTGTTCTTAACCTGAAGCACAACTTTAGCTAATGGGGCCTCATGCTGCTGCTGTGCTGCCGGAGCACGATTTCTGTTCTCATCCTGAAGCAAAGCTCTTAACCTGAAGCACTATTTCTGGGTTAGCAGAGTATGTAACCTGAAGCACCACTGTACAACATAGAAACAAGATTCCAAAGCATCTCCTGGCCTCCCCTCCTCCCCTTTGTGGGTTGTTTGTTAATAATTTCCTCCTGCATCTTTTATGATAATCCAAATCTTTTATTTCTCCATTGTGTCCAAAATTTACCCTTAAAATACATGTGTTATTCCAATCCCACTGATGATTTTAAATGTCTGCAATGGTTTTTAAGATAAATCATAAATTTCCCCCATTCCTTATTAACATTTTAGTCTTCCTGATTTCTGATTCTTCCGGTCTTTTTCAGCATAATCCATCAACTTGATCTGCCATTCTTCTCTGGTATAAGTCAGCTCCTGAGCGATCTTTGTTTGCAAACCCTAGGGGAAGTGTGTGAGAGAGGTTTTTGTATCAGTTCCCCATCAGATTGTACCACTGTGGAACACATTACTGCCTGTCACCCAGTCAAGACAGTAATAAACCGCCTCGTCTTCAGCCTGGACACCGGAGATGGTTAAATAGTAAGTGTTCCCAGAGACAGAGGGAGTGAACCGATCAGGGATCCCATCTCCCCTGTTGCTGGTACGATAGAACACAAAACGGGGAGCCTGTCCACCTTTCTGTTGATACCAGCTATAATAAGTCAAGCTGCCACTACTTCTAGAGCAGGAGAATTTGACAGTTTGACCCGGGAGCACAGACTCTGAGGCAGGCTGGATCAATGTTGTCTGCGATGTGACACCTTTGCAAAAAGAAAAATCAAATAAAAGCACATGAATCATTTCCTGTGTTCTCAAATATTAGGAAAGACTATAGCTTTCTTGCTGGTACATGCATCATTATCTGTGCCCTCAATTTTTGGAAAATTATTATCTTCTTGTGAAAAGTAACAGAAGTCAAGTCAAATAATACATTAGGTCTCCACAAACATACCTGAACAGTAACTGAGACATGTGAAGAAAACAAGGATCCAGGCCATGGTGAATGTCAAAAGGAGGGCAGACAAACAGACAACCAGATCTCTAATCCTGTGGCACCTCCCTACCACCCTCTTAAATCATCTGGGTAATGAGGCACAAGTAATTATGCAAATACCTCAACACCCATTGGCTTTGCTAGAAAGAATATGAGGAAATACAGGGAACAACCAGAAGATGACCACAGAACAGATTTTGCACGAAAGCTTCTTTGTATTGTTTAGGACATGATTGGGGAACTGTAGACCTAGGGGGAGAATATGGCCTCCCAGAATTGTTGTTGTTGTATCCTGCCCATCTGACTGGGTTTCCCCAGCCACTCTGGGCGGCTTACAGTGCACCAAAAACATAGTAAAATGTCAAACATTAAATACTTCCCAATGCAGGGTTGCCTTCAGATGTCTTCTAAAAGTGGTGCTGTTCTTTATTTCTTTGACATCTGATGGGAGGGTGTTCCACAGGAAGGAAGCGACTGTCAAGAAGGTCTTCTGCCTCAGAAGAAGACCTCAGTGTCCATGCTGAGCAATGGGAGTGGAGATGCTCCTTTAGGTATTTCCGTCTCAGGACCTGCTCAGAACCTGCCCACTTCAGGCCTTACTGACACGGTGCTGTAGCTCCCAATGATTTTGCCTGATTTGAACATATCCCTGAATGTTGATGATGCTTCTTGCTTGCTAGGTTCAAAGTTGCCCATCTCTGTCCCATGTAATCCAAAATTACTGAAGCTTCCAAAGTGTGGGGATCATAATATAAACATGGGTGGCATAGCTGTCAACTTACAGATTTGAAAATAAGGGACCAGCAGCCTTGAGAATAAGGGACCAGCAGCCAAAATAAGGGACCTGCAGCCTCACCTGTTCCAGGTACTCCAGTCTTCCTGTCCTCCTGCACTCTGGTCAAACTCATGCTGGTAGCTTCGAGAACACTGTCCAACCAACTTTGAAACCACAGGTTCAACTGAATAGAATATGAATCACATGCACCACAAGGCCTATGCAGCCTCAACTTAAGATTGCTCCCCGGCCTGGCTTTGCACTGCAAAGTTTGCAGCAGCACGTGCAACAAAATGGCGTCCAGCATTCAAAAAACCCCTCAGCTTGCATTAACTGGCCACACACAAGGCATGCAAGCTCCACCCCCCAGTCGTTCTTAGACTTCTTATTGGGTGAGGCACAGCCAAGCAACACAGTTGGACCCTCACTCCTCCCTGGCCAGCAGGGAGAGGAGCTGCTTCCTTTGAAATTTAAGGCACATCATTTAAGGGACATTTAAGGGACATCCATCAATAAGGGACAGCAGCGGGACATGGCGCTGGAATAGGGGACTGTCCCTTCAAATAAGGGACACTTGACAGCTATGATGGGTTTAGATGAGAGAGCTTGAACCAGATCTCAAAAAGGATGGATGACTGGATGATTCAACAACCCAGAACATACGACAAAGCAGAGAAAGTTGTGTACAGGCACTTGAATTCCATGCATGAGTAAGACTCAAACAGAAAAAAACCATCTGTTGATGAACTCATATTTCACAATGCAGGTGACTCTTTAAGTCATTGTCTCTCAAATGAAGAGAAGCGGAACCAGCAGCTTCTCCTTGTGTCAAAAACCCAAATCATATGTACAATGGTTCCCCATAAAATATTCACCATAGAAATAAACAAATTAAGGCACTAATTAGATCTGAACTGGTTTGTCTTTGAAGCAAGTGTTTCACAAAAGAGGCAGAAGTAGGAAGTTGCGTTCCAAAGCTCAGCATAGCCTCCAAGATGACTTCCAGTTTCTACCAGAAGTCGCTTCTGAGGCATTGCAGGGCCTCGGACGGGGCCTTGGAGGATGCGTTGGGGTTCCGATGCAACATCCAGTAGAACCCAGAAGCCGCGTCAGAGCCCCGCAATATGGGTGCTGAGTACCAACAAAAACTGTGGGAGCCCTGGCATTCAGGGGCCCCTAGAGTTGGTGCCAGTGTCAATTGAAGTTGTATAAAGAGAATGGTTTCACACCTGAGCTAAAACACAACCATTCTCTTGAAAGTTGCATTTCTGCAAATCTTGTAATGCATTTCACTGGTCAAGTAATGTGTAAAAAAACTTCATATATTGGGATAAAGTGTGCATATACCGTAAATGCATGTGTTGGTGAAAATAGCAGGCAAAAGTGCATTTTATCTGGGGAAATTGTTTTGCGAAATGTGTATGAGGGGGAAATTAATTGCAAAAATGTTTGTATGAGGCGAATTTCAAACTGCGATGCTGATGAATTCTCATCAAGAAATGTTCACCAAACTTATGTGGAAATGTGGCAAAGTGAAATCGTTCTGGAGGGACTGATATCGTGGTCTCCGCCTTTGCAGTTCCCCTATAATATTGTGGAACAATGTTTATTTTGTACTGTTGGCTTTGACAACATTTTCTTTTTATTCTTCTCTTGATATACAGCTGCTTATTGAGTTCTATATGATGTGAACATACTGAGAAAATCTAGCAGTTATTTTACAAAGAGAGAGAAAGGGAGAGAGAATGGAAAAAATGAGGAAAGTAAAAGAAAGTGAAATTGATGGATTTGCCCAGTAGCGATGTATGGAAGTGAAAGCTGGACCATAAAGAAGGCTGATCGGCGAAGAATTGATGCTTTTGAATTCTGGTGCTGGAGGAGACTCTTGAGAGTCCCATGGACTGCAAGAAGATCAAACCTCTTCATTCTGAAGGAAATCAGCCCTGAGTGCTCACTGGAAGGACAGATCCTGATGCTGAGGCTCCAATAAATTGGCCACTGTCAGGGTTTCTGGGAGAGAGGAGGAGATGACAGAGGAGACGGAGAGCGAGTGGGAGGAGGGGCAGAAGGATGAGGAAGAAGATGACGGAATTCTGAGGGAATCCACGAGTCTGAGCAGCGAGTCAGAGGATTCTCAAAAGGGGGTTACCTTAATCAAGCAAAGGGGAGGAGAAGGGAGAAGCGGAGAGGAGCCCAGTGGAAGACAGAGGAAGCAAGAGACGTCTCAGCCGGAACGGAGTAAAGGGGGTGGAGTCGTCAGCCTCTCGGAGGGAGCAGGATTAGGAGAGAACAGAGAGAGGGGGTTGGAGCAGGGTGTTCAGCCGGAAAGGGTGGAGAGCGGAGCAGGGGGTGGTGTAGCGGTCGAAAGAAAGGTCAGCAGCAACGTACGCGCGCCAAGTTCAAACGTAGAGGCGCGCGGAAGTGGAGAGAGCTCAGGGGAGGAGCCCGGCCCTAAAGCCAGAAAGAGGGGGGAAGAGGCGGCAGAGGATTCAGCCTCAGGCGAGTCACGGAGAGAGGGAACCCAGGGGGGCAGGAAGACCCTGCGGAAAAGAAAGGAGAGGAAGAGGTGGTCTAGAGCCAGGCTATTAAGTTGGTGCGGAAGAGGGGAGGAGTCAGAGGGGACTTCAGCGGTCTAACGTGGCAGACGTACGGCCACAATGCTGAACTGTATGAGAAACAGAAATCTTCAATAAACTTTTCCTGTAAATAAGCTGCAACGGAGTGAGGTCTCTTGTGAGCTGGGACCAGACCTGGGTGGCCGTGACAGTAAGTCCCCTCACTCAAAGCAAAAATTTTTTTTTGCGAAGCTCACGAACGGGAGCAGCCATGAGCGCTGAGGAGCAGCTGGTTGCATTGCGGAATCAGGTTACCGCTCTCACATCGGCAGTCATTGCTTCGCAGAAGAAGAATGACGACTTGGAGAAGACGTGCCAGGATTTGCAGGCAAGGTGGGAGCGCGCGGACAAGGCGGGGGCCCCAGGATCCGGAGCGGAGGGCATTGCGCTTGGACGGAGGGGGGGTGCCCTAGTTCCGCATTTTAATGGCAACTTGCAAGACTATCCCAATTTCAGAGCGGACGTTGTATATGCACTGCACTTACTCCGTCACGATTTTAAAGATGAGGAGGAGAGAGTGGGGTTCATTGTTTCGCACCTGCATGGGGAGGCCAGGGCTTGGCTACGCAATTTGTGGCGCGAAGATGGACCGGCCCGTCGCGATTCAACTGCGTTCATCAAAGCGATGGATTCTTGTTTTCAATCCTCTGTGGATGTGGACATTGCGCGCCGTCAAATGCACGGGCTGAGGCAGGGGAAAGCGACTGTGCGCCAATACCACTCTAAATTTTTTGCATTGCTCACCGCCTTAGATTGGCCAAAGGACAGTAAACCGGTCAGAGATCTTTTTTGGGAGGGATTGAGCCCCCCCATCAAGGATGAGATCGCTAGGGGGGACAGACCCCAGACCCTAGAAGACGTGGTGCAACGGGCTTTAGCTCTTGGAATTCGACATGAGGGGCGTCCGTGGCATGAGGAGGACGGGCCCCAAGCGCGTGCGCAAGCAAGGACTCTCCCTTTTGTGCACAGGGACTTCAGCCGTGCGCACCCCTCGCCAATGGGGAAGGACAGAGAGGAGCCAATGGAGATTGGTGGTGCTAGGGCTCAGAAGCCATCCCAGAGCCCTGTCCCTGGTGCAGCCAAAGCGAAGCCTCCTAGAGGAACCAGGAAGTGTTACATCTGTGACAGTGCGCACCATATGGCGAAAGAGTGCCCCCAGAGGCTCCAGAAGCACACTGCAGCGCTGGCAACTGTAACAGCAGAGGTGCAACCAGGGGAGCAGCTTCAGGGAAACGACAGTGCCTGGCTGGAAGCAGAGCTACTGGGGCTCAGCCAGGCGGATCTGTAGACAAGCCCCCAGCATCACTGCAGAGCGTGGACCCTTTGCCTCCCAAACCGGCAGTTCTGCTCACAGCAACACTCCAGTTGCCTGATGGGAGACTCCTCGAGGTTCCAATAACGATCGATTCGGGAAGCAACGCCGACTTCATGGGACTGCAGTTCGTTAAGCAGCACAACATGGCGCTCCTGCCTGCAACGACGCCTCTGAACGTGGTCACGGTGGACGGCAGGAAGTTGCTGGGGGGGCAAGTGGTGCAGCAAACCCCTCCCATGATGATGCAGATTGGCAACCATCGAGAGCTTATTAGTTTCAATGTCACCCACTTATCGGACACACCCATCGTGTTAGGCATGAGTTGGCTGGAGAGGCACAGTCCCGCGGTTGCGTGGTACCAGAGGCAGATCAACTTTTGTTCATCGTATTGTGCTCAGCATTGCTTTCAGACCGATCAGGGAGGAGAAGCTGAGCAGCCATTGCATCTGGGTATGGTGCAAACAGTGCCTCACAAGTACCAGGAATTCTTGGAGGTTTTCTGTGAGAAGGAAGCTGACAAGTTGCCGCCTCATAGACCTTACGACTGCGCGATTGATTTAGTGCCAGGGGCGCAATTGCCTGCTGCCAAGCTGTACTCCATGTCGGAGGACGAAATGCAAGAGCTTCGGGAGTTCATAGACCATAACCTCAAGCGCGGTTTCATCCAGGAATCTAAAGCAGCGGGAGGCAGCCCTGTTTTCTTTGTGAAGAAGAAGGACACGCCCCAAAAAAGGCTTATAGTGGATTACAGGTTCATCAACAGCTTGACTAAGCCCAAAGCTTTCCCCATGCCCAAGATTGACGACCTTTTAGCGACCGTCAGGAGGGGCAAGATTTTCACCAAGCTGGACCTACGTGGAGCTTACAATCTCATCCGCATCCGGAAAGGAGATGAGTGGAAGACCGCCATGTTCACCCCTCTGGGCACATACGAATACAGAGTCATGCCTTTCGGCCTCCAAAATGGCAGCCACGTTTTTCAAGCATTTATGCACCACGTGCTAGCAGGTCTCCTCTACAAAAAGTGTGTCTGCTTTCTCGACGATATCCTGATTTTCTCGGAATCGCCGGAGGATCACGATAAGGACGTGAGGGAGGTCCTGCAGAGGCTGAAGGAACACAGGCTGTACGCCAAGTTGGAAAAGTGCCAGTTTGATGTCAGAGAGGTTGATTTCCTTGGCTACAAGTTGTCCGACGAGGGACTGGCCATGGACAGGGCTAAGGTTCAAGCGCTGTTGGACTGGAAAAGCCCTCGAAATCGGAAAGAGGTCCAGAGGTTCATCGGCTTTGCCAATTTTTACCGCAAGTTTATTAAAGGTTTTGCGAACGCGACGGCGGCGATCACTGACACCCTCAGTTCCAAGAAGAAGAAGTTCGTCTGGACCGAACAAGCGGAGCGGTCCTTCCGGACGCTTAAGGGTCTTTTCGCCTCCGAAGAGCAGCTGCTCCACGTGAATCCCGGCAGACCCATGCGGGTAGAGACCGATGCGTCAGATAGAGCGGTTGGGGCCGTTCTTTTGCAAGAGGATTCACAAGGCAACTGGCGACCGGGTGCGTTCTACTCCCGGAAGCTCAGCAAGACGGAGCGCAATTATACCATATGGGACAGGGAGTTGTTGGCCATTCATGCAGCTTTCAAAGCGTGGCGACACTTCTTAATAGGAGCCAAGCACACGGTGCAGGTCCGCACGGATCACAAGAACTTAGAGTATTGGCGGACGGCTAAGTTGCAGACCCAGCGACACATGCGCTGGGCGGAGTTCTTTGCGGACTTCGACTTCAAAATAGAATACATCCCAGGAGACTCCAATGTTATTGCAGACGCGCTGTCCCGAAAGCCGCAATACTTGGAGGAAGCAGCTCCAATCGCAGCAAAGCACATTTTCGCACCGCAGGCGTGGACGTGCGCTACCATCGCAGTCGACCTGGACGCGGTGCGACGCGCGTTGCAAAGGGATCAGTTTGCACAGTCTAAGATGGAGGAGCTACGCGGAGGGTCGCGACACAACGATGAGTTTCAATTACAAGATGGACTTTTGACTCGTAAGGGTGCCCTTTACGTGCCCACCGACGATCTTCGAGCCAAGGTTCTGCAACAGTTGCATGACGCCCCTAGTGCAGGCCATTTCGGCAAAGAAAAGACGATGGAGTTGGTGGCTAGAGACTTTTGGTGGCCCCAGATGAGAGGAGAGGTGGCGGACTACGTCGCCAGGTGTGATATCTGCCAGAGGTCCAAACCAGTGCACCAGAAGCAGGCGGGATTGCTAGAACCGCTGGAGACACCGCAGCAACCATGGGAGAGGGTAGCGTTGGACTTTGTTACAGACCTGCCCAGCTCCAGAGGTAAGACGGCGGTGTTAGTGGTGGTGGACTTGTTCACCAAGATGGCGCACTTCATCCCTTGTGCCAAGGTGGCGACGGCAGAACAGACCGCAAAGCTCTTCATCGATCACGTCTTCAGAGTGCATGGACTTCCGCAGTCCGTCTTGTCCGACAGGGGGCGCCAGTTTGTTTCCACTTTCTGGCGAAAGCTTCTGGGCATCTTGCACGTCAAAATCAACCTGACATCGGCGAGGCATCCACAAACCAACGGTCAAGCGGAGAGGGTCAACGCGATCATGCAGCAGTACCTGCGGTGCTACGCCAACCAGCGACCTGCGGCGTGGGTGGACTATCTGCCGATGGCTGAATTCGCCTACAACAACACGAAACACGCTTCCACCGGGGTGACGCCTTTCTTCGCGAACAATGGCCGTCATCCCAGAACCTTCCCGAGATTTGCGGCACCAGGAGGGGGGGGGCCTCAAGATGCCGACCAGTTTGCAGCGGAGTTGCAAGAGGTGCACGAGGAGCTGCGGAGACATTTGGAGCTGGCAAAACAGGCGTATAAGGTGCAGGCCGATAAGCACAGGAGGGCGGGAGAGGACATCCAGGTTGGGGACTGGGTGTGGTTAGCAGCCCACGCGATGCCGGCCAGGTCATTGGCCAAGAAGAAGTTAGGACACAGGCAGCTAGGGCCATATCAAGTTGAGGCTAAGATCAATCCGGTGGCTTTTCGTCTAGCCCTTCCGGAAGGTTCCAGGGTGCACCCGGTCTTTCATAGGTCGGTGCTCACTCCCTACAAAACCCCACACAGGTTTCAAGAGTCAGGAGCACCCCCAGAGCCACGTAGGAGGGCGCCTGAGAGGGGGGAATCGCCAAGACCAGAACCTCTTAACGAGGTCACAGAGATACTGGACTCGAGATGGGGGGAGGAGGGAGTTGAATATTTTCTCGCCAGGGAGGGCACACCAGCCGCTGCTAATAGTTGGGTGCCAGGCTACGAGTTAGACGAACCCCTTTTGAAAGAAGAGTTCCATGCACTTTTCCCACATAGACCCATGCCAGCTGAGTACTTTGATGACTGGCTTTTCACACCCACATTGTCAGATAGCACGTTCAGGGGTTTCTCTTCCCCCGAGGAAAGAACACCAGAATCAAGCCCGCCCAGGGGATCGTGCTCGGGGGTGGACACGGAAACCCCTTATTGGTGGGAGGAGCAGCCAGAGGAGGAATGGCGTAAGAGGTGGCTGATAGGTCCTTGGCGGGCAGCACCGGAGGAAGTAGCGATGGAAGCAGAGACTGAGAAGCATTTGGGGGAAGAACCCGACTTCGAATACACTTACACAGAACTGCCAGCAGAGAACATTGACGTAGACGACCTGTATCCTGAACCTACCCCCGAAGAGCCGCAGTTTCCACAACCGGTCCCCGGCGAGCGGGAGGGGGGAAGGGGGGGCTTCGAGGGGGGGATGGATGTCAGGGTTTCTGGGAGAGAGGAGGAGATGACAGAGGAGACGGAGAGCGAGTGGGAGGAGGGGCAGAAGGATGAGGAAGAAGATGACGGAATTCTGAGGGAATCCACGAGTCTGAGCAGCGAGTCAGAGGATTCTCAAAAGGGGGTTACCTTAATCAAGCAAAGGGGAGGAGAAGGGAGAAGCGGAGAGGAGCCCAGTGGAAGACAGAGGAAGCAAGAGACGTCTCAGCCGGAACGGAGTAAAGGGGGTGGAGTCGTCAGCCTCTCGGAGGGAGCAGGATTAGGAGAGAACAGAGAGAGGGGGTTGGAGCAGGGTGTTCAGCCGGAAAGGGTGGAGAGCGGAGCAGGGGGTGGTGTAGCGGTCGAAAGAAAGGTCAGCAGCAACGTACGCGCGCCAAGTTCAAACGTAGAGGCGCGCGGAAGTGGAGAGAGCTCAGGGGAGGAGCCCGGCCCTAAAGCCAGAAAGAGGGGGGAAGAGGCGGCAGAGGATTCAGCCTCAGGCGAGTCACGGAGAGAGGGAACCCAGGGGGGCAGGAAGACCCTGCGGAAAAGAAAGGAGAGGAAGAGGTGGTCTAGAGCCAGGCTATTAAGTTGGTGCGGAAGAGGGGAGGAGTCAGAGGGGACTTCAGCGGTCTAACGTGGCAGACGTACGGCCACAATGCTGAACTGTATGAGAAGCAGAAATCTTCAATAAACTTTTCCTGTAAATAAGCTGCAACGGAGTGAGGTCTCTTGTGAGCTGGGACCAGACCTGGGTGGCCGTGACAGCCACCTCATGAGAAGAGAAGACTCCCTGGAAAAGACCCTGATGTTGGGAAAGATGGAGGGCACAAGGAGAAGGGGACGGCAGAGGACGAGATGGTTGGACAGTGTTCTCGAAGCTACCAGCATGAGTTTGACCAGACTGCGGGAGGCAGTGGAAGACAGGAGTGCCTGGCGTGCTCTGGTCCAGGGGGTCACGAAGAGTCGGACACGGCTAAATGACTAAACAACAAAGGATAAGGCGGTAAAATTTGTCTATGGCCACTTAGTTCTGTTCAGGATTTAGTCCCAAACCAAACACACACATTTTACCAAGCTGTTATTTCACAAATGAAGAGATGCTGCATCAACATCGCCCCCTTGTGTCTGAAACCTGGATCACAACATATTTGTATAGTGTTTCAAAATAAAGTTTAGACATTTTGCTTTCAATTTCCACAAAGGAAAGAAATATCAGCTAATCATTGGGGGTAACCTCAGAATTGTAATAAATAATAATAATAATAATAATAATAATAATAATAATAATAATAATAGCTAAAGGACACCTGGACGGTTAGGTAAAAGGTAAAGGTACCCCTGCCCGTACGGGCCAGTCTTGACAGACTCTGGGGTTGTGCGCCCATCTCACTTAAGAGGCCAGGGGCCAGCGCTGTCCGGAGACACTTCCGGGTCACATGGCCAGTGTGACATCGCTGCTCTGGCGAGCCAGAGCTGCACACGGAAACGCCGTTTACCTTCCCGCTGGTAAGCGGTCCCTATTTATCTACTTGCACCCGAGGGTGCTTTCGAACTGCTAGGTTGGCAGGCGCTGGGACAGAGCAGCGGGAGCGCACCCCACAGCAGGGATTCGAACCGCCGACCTTTCGATCAGCAAGTCCTAGGCGCTGAGGCTTTAACCCACAGCGCCACCTGTGGACGGTTAAGTCCAGTCAAATTCGACTAAGGGGTGCAGCGCTCATCTCCACTTTCGGGCTGAGGGAGCCAGAGTTTGTCCACAGACAGCTTTCCAGATCATGTGGCCAGCATGACTAAACTGGTTCTGGCTCAACAGAACACCGTAATGGAAACCAGAGAGCACGGAAACGTTGTTTGCTTTCCCCTCCACAGCCGTACCTATTAATCTACTTGCACTGGCATGCTTTCAAACTGCTAGGTTGGCAGGAGCTGGAACAGAGCAACGGGAGCTCCCTCCGTTGTGGGGATTCAAACTGCCAAACTTCTGATTGGCAAGCCCAAGAGACTCAGTGGTTTAGACCACAGCACCAACTGCATCCCTGTATCACAATAGTAATAACTATTCAAGAGTGGATCAAATGACCTTGAGAGATGCTGGGATCTTCCACGATGGTGGCATTTAAGTGATGGACAGGAAGCTACCTGTCAGGTATGCTGAGGTTTGCAAGATTCTGGCATTCAGCAAGCGGTTGGATTAGATTAATTCCAAGCTCCCACCCAGAAGGTACTAAAAAAATGATAAATTTTGCCAGTGTTACACACCCTAATCAATCATATCCTGTCGGCAGTTCCTTAAATAAAACCAATAAGACGCAAGGACAATACAGTGGTACTTCTGGTTAAGAACTTAATTCATTCTGGAGGTCCGTACTTAACCTGAAACTGTTCTTATCCTCAAGCACCACTTTAGCTAATGGGGCCTCCTGCTGCCACCACGCCAGAGCCCGATTTCTGTTCTCATCCTGAAGCAAAGTCCTTAACCTGAAGCACTATTTCTGGGTTAGTGGAGTCTGTAACCTGAAGCGTATGTAACCTGAAGCATATGTAACCAGAGGTACCACTGTAAACGGTACTGAAAACTATCAAAAGGCTAACTGAAAGCAGCCAAAACCCAGATTACAGCAGAACACCAGTAAATAGCATTAAAAACCCACAAGGGGAATCATAGGAGCCAACTCCTAGGGGCTGAAGTCCCTTCGCCCTCCCTCCAATAAAATGTTTGACTCCCCCCCCCCCATTGATGGGCATTGCCATTCAAATGACGTGTGTGTGTCGCATCTTGTGATCAGTTAGGCAGGGCTTACCTGCCCCCCACCATATTTTATTCAAGTTGGTACCCCTGAGGGGAATACAATATAGCCAGGAGGTTGGAAATTGCAAAGAAATAGTGTTTCCAGAGGTGGAATGAGTGAAGCAATTTGTGGTCCCTCTCCCCTTGCTCTTGACATTATATAGAATATATAGTGATGATTCGGTCCAGCTCTCTTGTAATAGTAGTGAAAGAAATTCCGTCTCTCAAGCGTCATTGCAGAAGATGGAGGTACTCAACCTCTGCAGTTGCCCCATCCCTGTCTTTCAGAGTACCCACAAAATCTATGCTCTTGCCCAAACCACTTGATGCTTGGCCCTGTCTAGGGAGAGGAGCTGACATTATTCATTCATTCATTCATTCATTCATTCATTTGGTTTTTCAGATTAACATTTTACAGTCACAAATCCAACATACAGTGGTATCTCAGGTTAAGTACTTAATTCGTTCTGGAGGTCCATTCTTAACCTGAAACTGTTCTTAACCTGAAGCACCAAAATTCACCCTTAAAATACATGTGTTATTTCAATCCCACTGATGATTTTAAATGTCTGCAATGGTTTTTAAGATAAATCATAAATTTCCCCCATTCCTTATTAACATTTTAGTCTTCCTGATTTCTGATTCTTCCGGTCTTTTTCAGAATAATCCATCAACTTGATCTGCCATTCTTCTCTGGTATAAGTCAGCGATCTTTGTTTGCAAACTCTAGAGGAAGTGTGAGAGAGAGCTTTTTGTATCAGTTCCCCATCAGATTGTAGCACTGTGGAACACATTACTGCCTGTCACAAAGTCAGCACAGTAATAAACCGCCTCGTCTTCAGCCTGGACACCGGAGATGGTTAAATAGTAAGTGTTCCCAGAGACAGAGGGAGTGAACCGATCAGGGATCCCGTCTCCCCGGGTGCTGGTAGTATAGAACACAAAACGAGGAGCCTGTCCACTTTTCTGTTGATACCAGCTATAAGCATACAAGCTGCCACTACTTCTAGAGCAGGAAATTTTGACAGTTTGACCCGGGAGTGCAGACTCAGAGGCAGGCTGGATCAATGTTGTCTGTGATGTGACACCTTTGCAAAAAGAAAAATCAAATAAAAGCACATGAATCATTTCCAGTGTTCTCAAATATTAGGAAAGACTATTGTAGAAGACAAATAGCTTTCTTGCTGGTACATGCAACATTTTCTGTGCCCTCAGATTTCAGAAAATTATTATCTTCTTGTGAAAAGTAACAGAAGTCAAGACAAATAATACATTAGGTCTCCACAAACATACCTGAACAGTAAATGAGACATGAGATGAGAACAAGGATCCAGGCCATGGTGAATGTCAAAAGGAGGGTGGATCCCACAAACAGATCTCTAGTCTGGTGGCACCTCCCTACCACATTCTTAAATCACCTGGGAAATGAGGCACAAGCAATTATGCAAATACCTCGACACCCGTTGTCCTTGCTAGAAATAATATGAGGAAATACAGGGAACAACTAGCAGATGACCACAGAGGAGATTTTGCATGAAGGGGGTGTTTTCACAGAAGATTGAAGCTTCTGTGTATTGTTTAGGTCATGATTGGGGAGCTGTAGAAGCAGGGGCTGAATATGGCCTCCCAAAATTATTATTATTATTATTATTATTATTATTATTATTATTATTATTACCCGCCCATTTGGCTGGGCTGCCCCAGCCACTCTGGGCGGCTAACAGTTTACATAAAGACATAGTAAAATGTCAAACATAATTTTTCCATTGCAGGGCTGCCTTCAGAAGTCTTCTGATAGTTGTGTAGTTCTTTATCTCTTTGACATCTGATCGGAGGGCATTCCCGAGGCAGGGTGCCACTGTCAAGAAGGCCCTCTGCCTGGTTCCCTGTAACCTCACTTCTCGCAGTGAGGGAAGCAGCAGAAGACCCTCGGAGGAAGACCTCAGTGTCCGGGCTGAGCAATGGAAGGTGGAGAAGCTCCTTCAGATATTTCCTTTTGTGGCTCTCAGGACGTGCTCAAACATGTTCTCTTCATGCCACATGCCTCACTTTCATGGTGCTGTGGCCCCCAATGATTTTGCCTGGCTTGAACATATCACTGAATGTTGATGATGCTTAATTATAATAATAATAATAGGGACGCAGGTGGCTCTGTGGGTTAAACCACAGAGCCTAGGACTTGCTGATCAGAAGGTTGGCGGTTCAAATCCCCGTGACAGGGTGAGCTCCCGTTGCTCGGTCCCTGCTCCTGCCAACCTAGCAGTTCGAAAGCACGTCAAAGTGCTTCCGGCGGGAAGGTAAACGGCGTTTCCGTGCACTGCTCTGGTTCGCCAGAAGTGGCTTAGTCATGTCACCTAATGGTCAGGGGTCCCTTTAAAGGTAAAGGTACCCCAGTCCGTACGGACTCTAGGGTTGTGCGCTCATCTCACTCTAGAGGCCGGGAGCCAGCGCTGTCCGGAGACACTTCCGGGTCACGTGGCCAGCGTGATGAAGCTGCTCCGGCGAACCGGCACCAGAGCAGCACACAGAAACGCCGTTTACCTTCCCGCTATAAAGCGGTACCTATTTATCTACTTGCACTTAAGGGTGCTTTTGAACTGCTAGGTGGGCAGGAGCTGGGACCAAACGACGGGAGCTCACCCCGCCGCGGGGATTCTAACCGCCGACCATACGATCGGCAAGGTTTTACCCACAGCGCCACCTGCGCCACCACAAAATGCCTGCATCACATTTCAAATCAAATACTGAAATCACAATCTAGTCAGTCTTAGTTACAGGTAGGTAGCCGTGTTGGTCTGCCGTAGTCGAAACAAAATAAAAAAATTCTTTCCAGCAGCACCTTAGAGACCAACTGAGTTTGTTATTGGTATGAGCTTTCGTGTGCATGAAGAATCTGAAGAAGTGTGGATTTCCAAGGTATGACTGTATTTTTTATTACAGTGGTGCCTCGCAAGACGAAATTAATTCGTTCCGCGAGTTTTTTCATTTTGCGATTTTTTTCGTCTTACGAAGCACGATTTTGGGAAAGTTTTGGAAAAGCTTCAAAAATCACCAAAGTCTTCAAAAATGGCTACCACACCGGGTGCTATGAGTTGCTCCTCGAAGTCAAGTCGCAACTGTATTAACGGTGTTAAGAAAAAGGAAACAAACTTGCAAGACGTTTCCGTCTTGCGAAGCAAGCCCATAGGGAAAATCGTCTTGCGAAGCAACTCAAAAAACCAAAAACCCTTTCGTCTTGCGAGTTTTTTGTCTTGAGAGGCATTCGTCTTGCGAGGTACCACTGTATTATTTTTTTGAGAAAATGCAAGCCAAAAACTCACCCACTAATCCAAGATGAAATGATGATTTAATTAAGGATTTTCTTCATAGCTGTAATTTCAGCAGTGCTCTTCTAAGGTTGAATTTGAACTTATGACATTCCAAATGAAGTTTACATAATAAATTCCAGTTTTCAAGGAATCCCACTCTGCCCGCTTTGGATCCTTTTTGCATCTTGCCAATATCTGTTAGCTTTCTAGTTTCCATTTTATTAATCCAAGACTTGGATTTCACAGCAAATCATGATCTCAGTATTAGGGGAGTAGTGCTAAATAACAGCTTTTCTCTGTTACACCTTTCCCCACTCTCTGGTTCAGTTTTCCACATTTTGACACCAGAAGAAGAAGAAGAAGAAGAAGAAGAAGAAGAAGAAGAAGAAGAAGAAGAAGAAGAAGAAGAAGAAGAAGAAGTAGTCAAAGTCCTTATTTATGCAGGCTAATTCATGTTTCTGTACAACAATTTCCCCTGGGGTCAAAAGGAAAGCACTTCATAAGGACATTTTCCTGCGCTTGCCATGGAGAAGATCTTGTAATAATAATAATAATAATAATAATAATAATAATAATAATAATAATTTATTTATACCCCACCCATCTAGCTGGGTTTCCCCAGCCACTCTGGGCGGCTCCCAACGGAATATTTAAAAATAAAAAATCGGACCCAGGATGTTCTGCATGCAAAACAGGTATTCTCCCCTGAGCTTTGGCCCTTCTAAGTCAGAAGTGGCTTTATTGCCAACAAGGCCAGTGAAAACATGAAGAGCATTGTTTATTGGGACATGTGTCAGATATTTAATGCAAGGTCATATCAACAATAGGATTCTTTAGTCTAAACAACTTGATAACTTTTAATGCACGTTCTTGTCGAAAACTAACAAAAGTCATTCACGTGCAGCTATGCTCTTGAATGATTCAGGATTCTACACTCGTAAGAAAGAAGAGAGAAGGTTTTTGTCTCAGTTCCCCATCAGATTATTTCACTGTGGAACGTGCTACTGCCAAGCTCTAAGTCACAACAAAAATAAACTGCTTCATCTGCAGCCTCGATGTTAGAGATAGTTAATGAGCCAGAGCGAGAACCGGTGAAGCGAGCTGGAACCCCTTCTCCCCGGGTGCTGGATCCATACCACAGAAAATGGGGAGGCTGTCCAGGTTTCTGTTGATACCAGTGAATATCATCCCAGGAAGTACCACCTTTTCTAGAGCAGGAGAGTGTAGCAGTTTGGCCCAGAGACACCGACTGGGAGGCAGGCTGAGTCAAACTGGGTTGTGAAGTGACACCTTTCATAAAAAAAGAGAAAGGAACCATGACTTTGGTACATTTCCTATGCATTCAAATACCACAGAAGCTTGATCTCCCTCTGGCAGATCAAGTTTTGATGTTGCCCTACATGATGTGAGTCTTCCATGCTCTTACCTGAGCAGTAGCTGAGAAGTGACAGTAAAAGCAGGTACCAGGCCATGGTAAGACTTCTTTAGAATCTGACTAAAGATCTAGATAGGATCTTCTTCCCCCTCTCTGAAATCCCCCGGAAACACCAAATGTCTCCTTCGCGCAGATTGGTTGTATGCTCATTGGTTCTGCAAGAGTGTCTTTATCTACTTGCTTCTCTCCGTGAAAAGCCAATGATCAAAGGAGAAATTTGCATGATGATGTTGAGGGCAGGCCTCACTCTGGCCAAGATAAAAATTAAGGGGTCATAGTGTTACCAAGTACAGTGGTACCTCGGGTTACAGAGGCTTCAGGTTACAGACAGTTCAGGTTACAGACTCCGCTAACCCAGAAATAGTACCTTGGGTTAAGAACTTTGCTTCAGAATGAGAACAGAAATTGTGCGGTGGCAGCAGGAGGCCCCATTAGCTAAAGCGGTCTTCAGGTTAAGAACAGTTTCAGGTTAAGAACGGACCTCTGGAACAAATTAAGTTCTTAACCTGAGCTACCACTGTACAGTCATACCCCAGCTCCTGAACATCTTGGGAGTCGAATGTTCTGGCTCCCGAATGATTGAAAACCGGAAGTGAGTGTTCCTGTATTCGAACGTTCTATTGGAAGCCAAATGTTTGATGGGGCTTCTGCAGCTTCCAATTGGCTGCAGGAGCTTCCTGCAGCCAATCAGAAGCCGCCCTTCGAAAGTCAAACATTTCAGAAGCCAAACGGACCTCCGGAATGGATTCTGTTTGACTTCCGAGGTACAACTGTACATAACTTAAGGGCAGATGATGCCCAGGGTTCATCACAGTAGAATGAGCAGAAGGTTCCCTAAATGCACCAGTTATGAAGTGGAGCAACACCCACTGCCATATAAAGACCCTCCCATCCCATTTAGTTCATTAAGTCCACAGCTGAAATTTTTCAAAACTCTGGGTGGGGGACATTGTTCAGATAGAGGACTACAAGCCCAACAGGATCATGTTCTGGATAATGAGGGAGGGAGGCTGAGGTGAAAGTGGGTGGAGCAACATCTAGTGATGTTACCTTTGTAGTACAGGCTGGTTTCTATGCTCCCATTCTCCTTTCTTATTAATTCAGACAATCTAGAAGTGTTGTCAGAATTCAAGGACACAATGCAGATGGCCAGAAACATGCGAGGAGGCCACATAGCAGAGGGGGTGAGGTATGTGGCCTGGATGGAGGGGTATGTCTTATAATGGGCATGATCTGTGGCTATCTTGAAGGGTCATCTAGAAAGGCCTGGACATGGAGATGCAAAGTCGTGGAGGGAAAGTTCCTTCATATGTGGTGGACTTGTAAAAGGGAAAGAGAGTATTGGGAAATGATCCATAATGAATTGAAAAAAATGTTTCAAAGTACTCCCCACTCCACCCCACCCCCCAGAGTCCTCTCTGTTGGGGATAATTCAGACTGAAATTCCCAGGTGTCAAAAAAGGTGATTTATGAATGCCACTACTGCAGCCCTTGTTTTGTTAGCCCCCAAACAGAAAACCAGCGAAGCCCCAACCAAAGAAGACTTAAGTTGACAGAATATGCACAACTTGCAGACTTAACACATAGAAAAAGAGAACAAGAAGAACATATGTTCAGAGAATATTGGAAAACATTTATTGAATATATGGGAAATAATTGTGTACAGCTGAAAACGCTGGCAGCATTAAGATAAATTCAAGTGTTGATGGATGCAATAATGGAATACTGAATAGTATAGTTTTTTTGTAAAATATGCAGGGATTTATGGTATGTGAAATGAACCATGGAAAGAGAAGAGGGGAAGTCATTGCTATTTTAAGGATGTAAAAATGAGTAGAGTGGTACCTCGGGAAAGTACTTAATTGTTTCTAGAGCACCACTTTAGCTAATGGGGCCTCCTGCTGCTGCCACGCCGCTGGAGCACAATTTATGTTCTCACCCTGAAGCAAAGTTCTTAACCTGAAGCATCGTGTGATTTCTGTTCTCACCCTGAAGCAAAGTTCTTAACCTGAGGTACTATTTCTGGGTTAGCAGAGTCTGTAACCTGAAGTGTATGTAACCTGAGGTACCACTGTACAAGATTTGAGAAAATGTGTGTGGGGTGGTGGGGAGGAAAAAGCCCCACCCATTAACCAGAGCTGAATTCAGACATGCAAGTTCTGCCATGGTCCACGTCAGGTGCAAATGTGAATTCACATCGCCGCAAGTGAAGTTGAGCAAAGAATTTCCAGGAGTCCAGTTGCTGCAGCAGCACCCTCCTTGATACGTTTTCAGGTCAACCATTTTGTATCTGATAGCTTGTGAAGGTTGGATTTGCATGAACTGCAAAACCTCATTTAAACGGTGGTGTCAGGGACTGGACTGAAGGGACGTGTAGCTTCCAGACAGAAGAAAGGCAGTCCTGATGTACAGCAGGGCTTGGAGGAAGATAACAGCTCAGAGATAGGCAGACAGCAGAGTTATGCAGAGTTAGGAGAAGGGGGAGGGGAGAGAGAGCAGCTAGCTGACACGTCACTGGACAGCATAACCGACCCCTCTTCTCCCAAAATGCGGCCTTCATTAAAAGTGCAAGAACAAAGAGCACAGAGACAATGGTCCATGGACAGACGCCATAGGAACAGGTGTTGTTGCTAGAGGGGGGAGGAGGAGGAGCTCAGTGCGAGCAACTCCATGATGGAGGAATGACCGAAATTCTTTGTCCTTACCATGATGACTGAATAAATCACATGTATAATAATAATAATAATAATAATAATAATAATAATAATAATAATAATTTATTTATACCCTGCCCATCTGGATGGCTTCCAACAGAATATTAAAATACAGTAGTCTATTAAACATTAAAAGCTTCCTTAAACAGGGCTCCCTTCAGATGTCTTCTAAAAGTCAGATAGTTGTTTTTCTCTTTGACATCTGGTGGGAGGGTGCTCCACAGAGCAGGTGCCACTACTGAGAAGGTCCTCTGCCTGGTTCCCTGTAACTTGGCTTCTCACAGCGAGGGAACCACCAGAAGGCCCTTGGCGTTGGACCTGAGTGTCTGGGAAGAACAATGGGGGTGGAGGCGCTCCTTCAGGTATACTGGACTGAGGCCGTTTAGGGCTTTAAAGGTCAACACCAACACTTTGAATTGTGCTTGGAAACGTACTGAGAGCCAATGTAAGAACTGGTTTGACAGGCCATGGGCCTTGTAACTACAGTTTTGACAAGGTCATGCCAAATTATGGACCTCTGCGTAATGGTGGGATATGTCACTGTCTCAAGGCAAATCTTAAAAAATGTAGTATAAACACTGACAACTGGGAAAAACTGGCTTGCGAGTGCTCCAGTTGGAGAACAGCCTTTACCAGTGGTGTCCTGGGCTTTGAAGACACTCGAACTCAGGACACAAGGGAGAAATGTGCTAAGAGGAAGGCACACTTGGCAAATCCACACTGTGATCAACTCCCGCACAGAGACCAATGTCCCCACTGTGGAAGGACGCGTGGATCCAGAATTGGCCTCCACAGCCACTTACGGACTCATTGTTAAAACCGTGTTTATGGAAGACAATCTTACTCAGCTACGAGTGATTGCCAAAGAAGAGAAGAAGAAAGAAGAAGAAGAAGAAGAAGAAGAAGAAGAAGAAGAAGTAGTAGTAGAAGTAGTGAGGTCATTTCTCTAAAAGAATCCATCTGTTTAAGTAACTTGATATTCTTGCCAAAAAGAAATAAAGTTCATTTGGACCAAACTCAGCTCTTGCCTAATTCTGGTTTCTTTGCTTTATGGGGAAGGAGAGAGGAGGTTTTTGTCTCAGTTCCCCATCAGATGGTACCACGGTGGAACTTCGGAGTACCGGTGCCTTCCCATGCAAAACAGTGATAAACTGCCTCGTCTTCAGCCTGGACATTGGAGATGGTTAAATAGCCGGTATCCTCAGAGGGAGAAGCGGTGAACCTATCTGGGACCCCGTCTCCCCTGGTGCTGGGACCATACCACAGAAAACGAGGAGCCTGCCCAGGTTTCTGTTGACACCAGCCAAAGGTCTGCCAGCTCCCCTTATTCTTAGAGCAAGAGAGGGTCACAGTCTGACCCAGGGACACAGACTGGGATCCCGGCTGGGTCAATGCTGGCTGTGAAAGGACACCTTTGTAAAAAAGAGAGAAAAAGAAATGTATGATTCTCAATCCTCTCTGTTCTCACATACCGCCTGAACTTTAAGGCACTATGATAAATAAACATTACAGATATGCTTTCCCCCCCCCCCCCATTCATGCTAACTTAAGTCTACTTCTTTTTATCTTTACCTAAACAGTAACTTGGGACGCGGGTGGCACTGTGGGTTAAACCACAGAGCCTAGGACTTGTCCATCAAAAGGTTGGTGGTTCAAATCCCTGTGACGGGGTGAGCTCCCATTGCTCGGTCCCTGCTCCTGCCAACCTAGCAGTTCGAAAGCACCTCAAAGTGCAAGTAGATAAATAGGTACCACTCTGGCGGGAAGGCAAATGGCATTTCCGTGTGCTGCTCTGGTTTTTCCAGAAGCGGATTAGTCATGCTGGCCACATGACCCAGAAGCTGTACACTGGCTCCCTCGGCCAATAAAGTGAGATGAGCGCCGCAACCCCAGAGTTGGTTATGACTGGACCTAATGGTCAGGGGTCCCTTTACCTTTACCTAAATAGTAACTGAGAAGAACCAGGAAAAACAGAGTCCAGGCCATGGTGAGCTCTCTAAACAAGGCGACTTTCTGAAGGTTAACAGGCAACTGCTGGTGGTCCTGAGTCTTTCCTTTGTTAAAAGTTCCCAGAGCTGGTGAAGGATCTCTTGATGCAAATCCAAGCGGTGCTCATTGGCTCTGTTAGAAAGCCATTGTCTGGAATAAATGATGCAGTAAGCAAAATACAATGGAACTGATTTGGATAAAGGTGATGTTTGCTTTTTAAAATGAGGAGGTTCTTGTCTTGTGAACTTGAGGCGACACTAGGTCAATTTACCTCAAGGAAGCAGGATTGGGGCTGTAGTTCAAGGGATGAGGGGTGATGTGTGGATGCTGAAGATATCGTCCCTGCATCTCAAATTAATTTTTAAAAAATCAAGCAGCACATGATGACAAAGGAGGTTGGTGGGTTGGCTTCTTTCAGCAAGCAGTGTTTAAATAGGCTTGCAAGTTATCATCATCATCATTATTAATTTTATTATTCACAAACAGAAAGAAAATGAAAAACATAGTTACAATTCATAAACCATATTTCACCAAACCCAAACTCATATAGACTAATAAAGAACTATAATTTGCTTCTTGAAGTATGGGTCCCCCCAACAAAATTCAAAATTTGGCTTTGTAATTCGGAATTTATGTGATGTGATTTAATTTGATGTGATTGGCCAGTTAATAAAAAAATATTTTTTTTAAAAAAAAAGAACTAAAATTTGCACCTGTCTGGCTTCCATCCACCACAACTCGACATCCTTTACTGCATATTCTTATTTACATTGTGTCCTTATATTGTTCATTTTATATCTATTAGTAATTTTACCTTGAATTAGTTCCTCTTCGCATACTTATTCTATGCATATCAATATGTTTTTCTTAGAGCAGTGTTTTTTCATATATTCCTCAAAACATTGCCATTCCTTCCTTTGATTAGACTGATTTCTTATGGCTGCTGTTAGTTTAGCTAATTCTATAAATTCACATAATTTACTTATCCAGTCTTCCTTTGTGGGAAGTTTTTAGCAAGCAATAAACTGGCTGCGGATTATAAGACAGCCCGTTGTGTCTGCCTTGATGTTGAAACCCTTTTATTTATGGGAATCTGCCTTACAGCAGCTCCAACTATTTCTCCATTTAAGGCAATTCCAGCTTGCCATTATTTTCAGGTGAGATTCAGTCACGTACCAGCAAATTGAGGCTGCACAATTCAGGTTGATTTCAAGGTGTTGTGCAGGAAGCCAGCTCCTCCTCAAGCGAGTAGTCAGGCATAAGAAAAAACATTCTGACGCTTCGCTTCGCCCCAACAGTTCAGTTTTTGTAACAATTTTCCGTTTTGTAATATAATTCACTATTATTATTTTTAAAAAATGGATAGGTGGCCCAACATTGCCCCCTGGAGGTTAAAGCCAGAACAGCAGACACCACAAAACACCTGCATCACATTTCAAAGCAAAATGCAGTGGTACCTCTGGTTGTGAACAGGATCCGTCCCGGAGCTCTGGTCAGATTCTGAGGAATTCACAACTGGAGGTGCCACTTCTGCGCATGTGCATGGTGCGAAACCCGGAAAAATACTTCCGGGTTTCCACGTTCGCATCCTGAAGGATACGCAACCAGAGGTGTGCGTATCCAGAGGTACCACTGTACTGAAATCACAATCTAGTCAATCTTCTGCACTCAGATTCTCCTTGTTTTCCCCACCAGGGAGGAAGGGTGCATTCAACGTTGGTTGTGGGAAGCAGTACTTGAAAACAACATTCACTGGAGGTCCTGCTTTGTATTGTTGTGGAAGGATCATAGTAGGTTGGTAGTGAACACACACACACGTATAATGGACATGTATATTAAATGTGTGAGTCTGTTTATTCATATAGATAGTTCATACTCATTTTTATACAGTTATGCACAGGGTCGCATGTATCTGTTTAGATGCTAATTACTTTTGCAAACCTGGAATATATATTTTGTATAATGTTATACATATAATAAAGTATATAATGTATTTTAGCAAAATTGGGGGTGGGGGTCATTTCATGTTGAGATGAAAGAGTGAAATGGCCATTAGGAAACTGTAGGAAGGAAGGGTGTAGGAAGGAAGGGTGAAGGTTTTTGTCTCAGTTCCCAATTAGATTGTACCACTGTGAAACTTGCTACCACCACTGACTTCATAAGTGCCACAGAAATAATCAGCTTCATCTTCAGCCAGGATGTCGGAGATGGTTAAATAGCCAGTGTTCCCAGATTCAGAGCTAGTGAACCGATCTGGGATCCCTTCTCCCCGGGTGCTGGTACCAGCAAACACAAAGCGAGGAGCCTGCGCAGGTTTCTGTTGATACCAGTCAAATGTGTATGAGGAATCAAGACCACCACTTTGGAGGCAGGAGAGTTTCACAGTTTGGCCCAGGGGCACAGACTGGGAAGCTGGCTGAGTCAACGTTGCCTGTGAAGCGACACCTTGACAAAAAAATAAAGGGAAAGGGGAAAGACCCTTGATATATTACTCTCTGCAATATCAGACTATATAATACAGAAAATCGTGCTGTGCTGTCTCCACTTCCTTACCTGAACAGTAATTGAGGAGGACCAGGAGAAGCAGAGTCCAGGCCATGGTGAGCTCTCCAAAGCAGTGTCTCCTTCTTAACCCGACAGGCAACTAGCTGGGACCTCACCTGTTCCTTCCTTAATCTCTCTGGAACTGATGAACAAATGCAAATCATGCAAATCCACCCTGCACTCATTCACTCAGCTAGAACCGCATGCCACAGCTGAGAATATACAGTGCTGTACCAAAAACACACACAAATCCAATACAACCAATTTGCATAAAAGTGTCATGTGCTGGACTAAGGAAGAATTGTAGGGGCCGCCCCCCAACCACCTTCTCCTGGACCTTACCGAGAGCAGGAGGACAGTATAGATTTAGAACAGCGGTTTGCAGAAGGGCATAGTTCATTGGCTGCAGATGGGAGAAGCTGGGAAATACTGGGAGAGGAACAGCAGGAAGAAGAATAACTAGGGGAAAGAGAGCAGACAGACTCAGTGTCTTTGGGAAGCATTCCAGATCCCCCTCCTTCTCAGGACTAGGCGGGCATTGAGAGTAGGAGAACAGAAAGCTCAGAGGCAGTAAGCACAGATCAGCCAGCGCAGGGATGACGTGGAATAGGAGAGAAGGGGTGGGAGGGTTGGAATTTACTCGGAGCAACGCCATTATTTGATAGAGACTGTATTCCTTTGTCTCTCTCTGTGAATACTGAATAAATTAACTCTTCTCATCTATCTGCTTTTTAGCTGCCACCGTGGGAAGCCTGACAAAAAAGAGTGGTGTTGTTGTTGTTTAAAAAATAGATATTGCCTTGTTTTATTCTCATTAACGGTTGCTGAAATCCAGACAGGCCCAGCCCAAGGCATTTTGTTTGTTTTTTTTTAAAATAATATTTATTGCTTTTAAAAGTTACAGAAAAAGAAGAGAAAAGAAAATTTAAAGACAAAAGAAGAAAGAAAGAAAACAAAAAAGTGAAAAATAAACACCACAATACATTACAGTATAAACCCCAACCCAATCCCATTAAACTAAACACATGAATAAATCAACACAAAACCAGTTTAAAATACATCTCTCCTTTTCCATATTCTATCCTTCATTTCCTTATTTCCTCCACTTCCTCACACCTCCCTTTTTGTATTCCAATTCTTCCAGCAAATCCTTTTCATCCTTCTCTGTTTTTTATCATCTTGTGAAAAACTTTTTTTTTAACCTTATTAAGCATTTTGTTTCCCTTTCCGTTCCATATTCAGAAGTGAACTGGGCCAGCGGTGGCAGCATCTTCTCAACAGTGTTGACATGAAGAGCTTCCTTCTCCACCCCAGAGAGCAGCAGGGGAGCTCAGGGAAGGCTGGCCAGACCACGAGGCACACACAGCCCCACCCTCCAATATTTGGCCAGCACTCCCTGCCACCCTCTGCATCTGCTGCCTGGACCCTCTGCCAAATGCTGGGATCAAAGCTCAGGAGAGGAGGGGTGAAGGGGGAGAAGAGCTCAGAAGAATATAATTCCCAGGTGCAAAAAGAAAAAAGGGGAAAAGGTTATTTATGAATGCCACTACTGCGGCCCATGTTTTGTTAGCCCAGAAAAATGGAAAACAAGAGAGATCCCAACTAAAGAAGAATGGCTACTTAAAACTGATGGAATATGCGAACATATAGAAGAAGAGAGCAAGAGGAATATACGTTTAAAGACTTAAAGAAAATATTGCTTGAATACACGGGGGGGAATTGTGTACACTTGAAAACGTTGGCAGCATGAAGATAAATTCAACAGTGTAAATAAGTAATGATGGATGTAACAATGGAATACTGAATGGTTTAGTTTATGTAAAATATGCAAAACATTTTGGCACCGAGTTACAGGTAGGTAGCTGTGTTGGTCTGCTGTAGTCAAAACAAAATAAAAAAATTCCTTCCAGTAGCACCTTAGAGACCAACTAAATTAGTTACTGGTATGAGCTTTCGTGTGCATGCACACTTCTTCAGATACACCTGATTGGCACCTGATTTGGGCACCTGATTGCATTAAATGTTGACAGGGAATGGGAACAAAAATAAGACTTTGTTCTTCTTATCCCTTCCCCCAATGTGCACCAGGTGTGGGGAACCTTTGGCCCTGTCTACAGTACCCAGCAATGCTGGCCCCTGGCCATGCTGTCTGGGAGGGGGCTGATGGGACTTGCAGTTCAGTAACACCTGGAGCACCAAGTGTTCCCCCTTTGGTCAGCCCAGTGTCTCATATTCTAGCTTAGAGTCGCGGAACATTAGCACCTGAATGAGTTGGAAGGCACAGGAGATTTACTCACGAATAAAGAGCATTCTTCCTTTTCACTTCGCACCGCAGTTGCAGGAAGTTTATGTGGTCATATAATTTTTCCTAAATCTGGTATAAGTGGACCGACATCGCCCCCTACAGATTAAAGACAGGACTGCAGAGTTTGCAGCTCTATCAACAGCCAGACACACTGAGATTTCCATGGCAAAGTTTCTCAGGGCCTGGAGGTGAAAGGAAAGATTTCCAAACACAACACACTTGGAAATTTATATATATAAGACCCTGGGCAATTTCCATGTGGGTGTTTTACAATTTAAAATACTCCTTTTACATCCTTAAGATACCAATGACTTCCCTTCTTTTCTTTCCATGGTTCACTTTACATATCATAAATCCCTGCATATTTTACAAAAACTATACCGTTCAGTATTCCATTATTGCATCCATCAAAACTTGTTTACACTGCTGAATTTATCTAAATGCTGCCAGTGTTTTCAGCTGTACACAATTATTCCCCATATATTCAATAAATGTTTTCCAATCTTCTTTAATATATGTTCTTCTTGTTCTCTTATTCTATATGTTAAGTCTGCGAGTTGTGCATATCAAATTGCCTAGGGTCTTAAGGATGGGTGCTTAATAATTCTTCTGCCTATTATAGTAATTGTAATGTGCTGTGTGAGGTGCTGCACTTTTAATTGTATTTTCATTGCTTGTTTCATTTCTTACATGTTGCCTTTTATCGCATTACAACGTGAATTTCCTAAGAAATAACAGAAACAATTAGAATACATTTAAAGAGCATGTTGACTCTAACAGGAAGCTGGGTGGGACCTGACACTTTCCTTTCTTATATCTCCCCAGAGCTGATGAATGGTCCTTTAATGGACATCCCATGTTCGTTGGCTCTGTTAGAACTTTGTCTCTCTTCTGAGAATACAAAATGCAATATCAAAATGAGATGCACTATAATACTTTAGCAGAAAGGAGATTTAAAAATAGTATTAGTGATGGTGCTTGTCTGGTAGAAGATGACCTTAAGGAAGAAGAAGGATAATTCTTTCTTATCAAGGCTGATGGGGATATCTCAAGGGAAGAGGGATAAAGGGGTATGGAAGTTTAATGGCAAAGAATGTGACTTGCATGTGGAAGGTCCAGTTCCTTGCACCAGAGATAAATAGATCAAGCCGCAGATGGTGGGAAAGATCTTGAGATTCTGGAGTGAGAAGAAGAATATAGAATATTGGACTGGGTTACTGCTTTTTGAACATCCATTGTGACTTGTTTGCAAGGAAATTAAAAAACAACGACAACCCAGCTATTTATTTATTAACAGGGTTGCCATTTTTCAAAATGTGAAAATCCGGACACAAAAGTTGATGATCGTTTTTTGGCAAAGTTGTTGAGCTTTGACCTAGCCATCAAGGAGAATTAAGAACAGAGGGCTGCAATTTATTGGTGAGCTGCGTCAGATGTTTACAGCGAGGCCATTTCTCTAAATGTATTCCTGTGTCTAAAGTAATCTGCTATCACACCACATTCTTGTCAAAAACAGTCTGAGCTCATTCAGGCCCAACTCTGCTCTTGAGGAACTCAGATTTCATTGTGGCAGGGCAGAAGATAAAAGGTTTTTGTCTCAGTTCCCCATTAGAATGTACCACTGTGATACTTCCAGCCACCAGTGCTCTCCCTGGCACCACAGTAATAAACGGCCTCATCTTCAGCCTGGGTGTTGGAGATGGTTAAAGAGCCAGTATTCCCAGATTCAGAGCCAGTGAACCGATCTGGGATCCCTTCTCCCCTGTCGCTGGAGCCATACCACACAAAGCGAGGAGCCTGTCCAGGTTTCTGTTGATACCAGCCAAAGCTGCCCCAGCTACCACCACTACTTCTAGAGCAGAAGAGTTTCACAGTTTGGCCCAGGGACACAGACTGGGAGTCCGTCTGAGTCACTGTTGGCTGTGAATTGGCACCTTTTGAAAAAAGAAAAGAAAAGCATGACTCTCCATCCTCTGTGTTCTCAAATATTACTGGAGCTTTAAGTTTCCATAATAAATAAACACTACAAGTAATTTTGGTTTTATCTCTCAGGTCTACATGAGGTTACCTGTTTGCATCCTTACCTGAACAGTAATTGAGAAGGGCCAGGAAAAACAGAGTCCAGGCCATGGTGAGGGGCTTTCCGAAACACAAAAGTAACTGGCTGGGACCTCACCCTTTGCTTTCTTAAGTCCTCTAGGGCTGAGGAATGCCCCTCTTCATGCAAATGCACCCAAATTTGCATAAATGGTTTTTTTTAAAAAATGAGAATGGGTCTTGTCTTGTACACAGTGAACATTTCCCACCACGGAAAGATGCCTTGTGAAGGATGCAACATCCCTGCGCTCTGGGCTCATTCACATGCTGTATGTCTCCCCCCCCCCCCAAGTGGCTATGTACATTTTAGAATTATTTTGTGTGCTGTAAGCTGCCCAGAGTGGCTGGGGAAACCCAGCCAGATGGGCGGACGTTAATAATAAAATCATCCTCATCCTCATTATCATTATCATCATTACGCCCCTGTAGATACATGCTGTAAATTGTCTAATGATCGTGTATGTGATATGTGAGAATTGCTCCTTTTTAAAACAGAAGGGGGAGCAGGTGCTCAACCCCTGCTGAGACCCCCCCCCATTTGCAACAGCTGCCCTCCGCACCTGACCTCTGGTTGGAGTGGAAAGATTAAAGGGGGGGGGAGAGAAATTGTTGGTTTGATGTGAATGTTTTATTGGACGAGTGGAAGTTGAGGTTTTGTTCATTTTTGTCTATTTGTTAATGGGTCTGATGATTGCTTTGTTTATAATTTGAGCGTGTTTTTTAAACGATGTTATGTTATATGAAATATCAATGCGTTGTTAAAACAAGGAATGGGGGGGCTGTTTAACGACTCCCCCCTAAATCCCAAGTCCCCACCACAGCCCCAAACTAAGGCCAGGGCACTGACTGTTGATACAAGCGCCATACATAGACAACAGCAAAGAGGCTCATTAAAGTAGTCTATAAAATTGTAGCAATAAATTGAGACCATGTATTGTACTGTTTCCTCTGACAATCCGATATAGAAAACAGTAGAAACTTAACAAATAATCACCAAAATTCAACGGTTTGACCAATTTCCTTGGTTTCAAGGGCTAATGATTCTTCTGGAAGACGGGAATCCAGGACTCCCCCTGCCTCCAGAATCCCTTAAGCATAAGGTCACGTACTCCTTGCCCCTCCATAAGGTGTGAACTTAGCTTCACAAGAGGCTTGATTCCCTGTTGACCTCCCTGGCTGCATTCCCCAGCAAGCGCAGGCTAGGTCACGATCGGAGATTATTCTCAAACGTGAGAAGAACACCCCCCCTCTTTCCTGCCCCCTGGCAGGGGAAAGAGATAGACAGAAACGTATTTACATGCTTTTATTTCTGTCTTTGCAGTGTTACAAAAAACATGACTGCTCTCTTCACACTCCAGCAGTGTTGTGACAAACACTTCCTGTACAGCTCATATTACACTCTGAGGTAATTCCGGTGAGATGACTGTCCCTCTGTTTCCCACAGACAGTCCCAACATTCCCATCATGTTTACTTTTCAAGCTAGGACTTTGCAGCAGCATTGCTTCAATATCGTAACAGTATTGTACTGTTTCCACTGACAATCCGATATAGAAAACGGTTTGACCGATTTCCTTGGTTTCAAGGCCTAATGATTCCTCTGGAAGAGGGGGGTCCAGGGCTCCCCCTGCCTCCAGAATCCCTTAAGCATAAGGTCACGTAATCCTTGCCCCTCCATAAGGTGTGAACTTAGCTTCACAACAGGCGGTGATCAAGGGCAGCACATACCCTAGACAGAAATCCATCCAGATGGAGGATTGAATCCGGATACTTTCAGAGGAGCTCAGGAAAGCCTTGCAGCTAGGGAGATGTGTCAATACTTTTATTGTTCTTTGGGGAAGAGGTTAGTTAAAAGGTGCTGGGAATGGGGAGCTATTGACAGGGGTGGGTGTGATGGGCTCATGTTTCTACACGCCAAACACTCCTACTTTGTGACATATTTGCGATGTTTCGATGATGCTGTTGGATAATGTATTATGGGAAATGGGGAGGGGTCTTAAAAGTTCACGCAACCCCATGCTCAGGGTTCCTACTCTGTGTGTGTTTGAACCTTCTTGCAAGAAATAAAGATCAGGTCCACGGACTGCTATTTGCTTCTTTAACTTGACTGGAGAATCCTTCTTTTGCTGGCCGGGGAGACCCATGAGGACTGGCACCCCGATGAACTGGGCAGCGGAGTAAATTCACACCCCAAATATTTTCCTTATCAGCATTAATGTATCATATGATTCCCCCTACTTTCCCCCACCCCAAGGTGTTGTGTGCTGTGTATCTTTTTGCTGTCTCTTGGAGATCTTCAGATGACAAGTGAGTAATCAATGAAATGAAGGAGCAAAATGGGAATATGAAAAGATCCATCAAGATTTTGGGGAAAAATTCTTTTCTAATGGGGGTACAGATTGCTGGTGCAGTTGGTGGGTGGGTGGTCCTGCCATTGAAATGTGTCAGAGCCCAGATGGCCTCACTGAGCCTTACAAATCTAGATATCAAAAGATATTCTGGCACAGATGAATGACACTCCAGGGATCTAGTCCGTTCTGCACTATGGGGAGGAAGAGAACAGGTTTTTGTCTCAGTTCCCCATTAAGTTGTATCACTGTGAAACATGATACTACCCGTGTGCTCCCAGTCAACACAGAAATAAACTGCCTCATCTTCAGCCTGGATGTTGGAGATGGTTAAATAGCCAGTGTTCCCAGAGGAAGAGCCCACGAACCGGTCCGGGATCCCTTCTCCCCTCTTGTCGGCACCATAGAGCACAAAACGAGGAGCGTCTCTGGGTTTCTGTTGATACCAGTAAAAACTGTCCAAGCTCCCACTACTTTTGGAGCAGGGGAGTTTAGTCGTCTGGCCCAGAGACACAGACTGGGAGTCTGGCTGAATGACCGCTGGCTGTGAATGGACACCTTTACAGAAACAGACAGAAAAAGACAGAGAAACTTTCCTCTTTATTATTTGTCCCCTCCGGCATCACAACAGACTGTGTGGACTCATGGCTGGCTGGTTGGTTGGTTGGTTGGGTGTGTAAGTCCTACCATACTATTTATTTGTTTAAAAATCTTCATACCCCACTATTCAGGAAAAAACATATCACAGCAGTCTGCAACAATCAGATGTAAATCATACAGTAAAAGTATACACATTTAATATCAGAGATCAGCTAACTATTAGAGAAGGATATTTTCTTAATTGTCAGCGTAAGATGGCAGCTACAGAGAAGTGAGTGCAAAGCCCTTTGGCTTGAGACTTTGAAAGATCTTAAGGCACAGAAAATGAGCTCTTCATTCTTCACTCCAGAGTGGAAGATCAAAGGTTTTTGTCTCAGTTCCCCATCAGATTGGACCACCGTGAAACATGTTGCTGTCATACTCCCAGGCACCACAGTTACAAACTATCTCATCTTCAGCCTGGATGTTGGAGATGGTTAAATAACCAGTGGTCCCAGAGGAAGAACCAGTGAACCGATCCAGGATCCCATCTCCCCAGGTGCTGGTACCAGCAAACACAAAGCGAGGAACCTGCCCAGGTATCTGTTGATTCCAGTGAAACCTGCTCCAGCTACCACCACTATTTTGAGAGCAGGAGAGTTTCACAGTTTCACCTGGGGACACAGACTGGGAGACTGGCTGAGTCAAGGCTGGCTGTGAAGTGATACCTTTGCAAAAAAAGGGAAACGGGGGAAATAAAATACTTTGATCCTCTGTGCTCCCCAATATCGCAGGAGCAATATGTTTCTTTGATAACCATCTTAGATTCTTCTTCTTGTTGTTGTCTCTTGCACTTACCTAAGATTATCTATTTGCCTCCTTACCTGAACAGTAACTGAGAAGAGCCAGGAAAAGCAGAGCTGGGACCATGGTGAACTCTCCAAAGAAGGGAGGTTTTCTGAGTCAAATGGGGAACTGGCTGGGACTTCGCCATCCCCTTGCTTAAATCCCCTAGAGCTGAGGATTCGTGCAAATCCATTCCTGTGCCTTCATTGGCTTTGCTACTGGGAATGCAAATGTGCAATAATAAAGTCCAAAATAGATCTGTATTAAGGCGCTGTTAAAAAAATACCCTGAAAGAGCCAACCTTTCATGGGGAATATCTGTGAGGCATAGTCCCCAAATGCCAAGACCATCATCAAAACCCTTAAGCTTCTCACTTTGTCATGCAGAGTCTCAAATTCCCATCTTTGTTGCCACAGGCTAACTGGGAATGCCTTCACTGGAAATGGGGGAAGAGAGAGGGGGAAGAACCGAGGGCTGCAATTTATTGGTGAGCTGTGCCAGATATTTACGGTGACGCCATTTCTCTCAATGCATTCCTGTGTCTAAATAATCTGATATCACTCTACATTCCTGTCAAAAACAGTCTGAGCTCATTCAGGCCCAACTCTGCTCTTGAGGAACTCAGGTTTCGTTGAGGCAGGGCAGAAGAGAAAAGGTTTTTGTCTCACTTCCCCATCAGATTGTATCACTGTGGAACTTGATACCACCAGTGACCTCCCAGGCACCACAGTAATAAACTGCTTCATCTTCAGCCTGGATGTTGGAGATGGTTAAAGAGCCAGTGTTCCCAGATTCAGAGCCAGTGAACCGATCTGGGATCCCTTCTCCCCTGTCGCTGGAGCCATACCACACAAAGCGAGGAGCCTGTCCAGGTTTCTGTTGATACCAGTGAAAGCTGTACCAGCTACCACCACTACTTCTAGAGCAGAAGAGTTTCACAGTTTGGCCCAGGGACACAGACTGGGAGCCCGTCTGAGTCACTGTGGGCTGTGAATTGACACCTTTTGAAAAAGAAAAAGGAAAGCATGACTCTCCATCCTCTGTGTTCTCAAATATCACTGGAGCTTTAAGCTTCCATAATAAATAAACATAATAAATGAATATATATTATAGTTTATTGTGTTGTTGGCTCCACGGCAAAAGAAATGTTATTCCTTCCCATCCTTACCTGAGCAGTAACTGAGAAGGGCCAGAAAAACCAGAGTCCAGGCCATGGTGAGATCTCTTATCCAAACAGGCAACTGGCGGGGACCTCAGCCTTTCGCTTCTTAAATGGCCTGGGGCTGATGAATGGCCACTTCATGCAAATCCAAACTGTGCTCATTGGCTCTGCTAGAACTGCATGTCTCTGTTTGGAATGCATGATTAAGGAGGTCAACCAGATGCAATAGGACTGATTTGGGGAGAGAGAGAGAGAGCGAGAGAGAGAGAGATAGAGAGAGAGGACCTGAAGTAGAAGTAGGATGATTTGCCATGATCAAGAAGGCAGATTGGGACTGTCACTCACGAGAAAAGAGAAAGAGATGGGCTCGCAGCTTAGTGCTAAAGGACACAAAATGTGCATGATACAGACCCTGGCACCTCCAATTTAAAAAGGAATCAGGTAGTAAATGATGGGGAAATGCTCCTTTCGAGATGCTGGCATCAGAATAAGAATCCTGGAAAATGGATTGATTTTTTTTTTCTTATTTAGTTCCAGGGAGGTTAGATGGCATTGTGTCAAAGAAATGTTCTCCCACACTTTCCCCACTCTTTTGGGGCCCCCAAAATTTTTTAAAGGAAATTCTGCATGTGCAAATGGCTTTAGATTCCTATTAGGTTCAAAAATTACCATATAGCATATATTCAACGCAAAAAACAGTGACAATTTGTTGTTGACGAAGGACAGCTGGACATATAAAGGGCCCCATTACCTTTAGTAGCTTAGGGCCTCCTCAAACCTAAATCTAGCCCTGCTTGAGTTCCATGCATGAGTAACAGCCAAATAAACTGCTCATCTGTTACTGAACTCTTGTCTTCATACTGCAGGTGCAAGGACATCTGGGGACTCCAGAAATGAATTATGTCAAAGGTAGATAAACTGAAGCAACGTCTCCCCTTGTGTCTAAAGCTCAGATTATCACCAAGGATGTATATAATGTTTCAGAATAAAATACCTTTTAAAAAACAACAACAACAAACAGATTTACCAGAGTAGAACTGAAGATTTCTTTTTAAGCAAACTTATCATAAAGGAAGCAGGTTTCAGTCAAATATCATGTTGGACTCTTTGCTCTGCAGTCACCTCCCCTTTCACTCTACGATGTGCATGAAAAGGTATCCTTGAACAGGACACTGTGATGGAAAACAGAGTGCATGGAAATGCCGTTTACCTTCCTGCCGCAGTGGTACCTATCTATCTACTTTCACTGGTGTGCTTTTGATCTGCTAGGTTGGCAGGTGCTGGAACAGAGCAACAGGAGCTCATTCTGTTGCGGGGATTCAAACTGCCGACCTTCTGAGTGGCAAGCCCAAGAGGCTCAGTGGTTTAGACCACAGTGCCACCTGCTGGTAGGTGGGGTGTAATGGTTTTTACCAGAGGGTGGGGGAGACAACGAAAACCACCACTGACTTCAATCTGCACTGTGAATACATAACGCCATAACAAAAAGAAAGGCAACAGAATTTATTTTCATAAGGGAGACTGGGAGGAGGCAGCAGTGGTCACATCTCTGTTGGGGGCCGGATCAGAAGTAAACACAATGAAGACATAGAGACACTGCCGGATTTATGTATAAGCTAAACACCCTATAGCTTAGGGCCCCACTCTCTTGGGGGGCCTCCAAAAATTTAAAGGAATAAAACTGGATGTACATTTCCAAAATATAAGATTGTAGCCTTATTGGAGTTCACCGATTGGGTCTGCGTTGCTCCAGGACAGGAGGAAGGAAGTCAAAATGACACCAAGTTGGTTCAAAGAAAGAGTTTATTCTGCTCTCCGGATAGCAGAAGGCACCTGCGTGGTGAGTCCACAGCAAGTCCAAAGAAATGACAAGTTTCATGCAGTATTTATATCCTCCAGGCACCCTCTCCCTCCTCCCCTCAGAGCCCAACCACGTCAGCCTATGTACGCGGGTTGACATCACATATGTTCCTGCTCTGGCACTCTTAACCTTAAAAGGGATTTCCTTCCTGCACTCCTGACCATAAAAGGATATTCCTGTTCCTACTCCTATCTTGGAGCAAGAGGTCACTACTTCTGAGAACATGCTCTGGCGTTAGTCCCAGACTTGGGTCTCTGCATCATTTGTGGTCAGAACATAAGATATGTCTGTGTCTGTTCTACTGGTAGAGTCAAGGCCAGTCTTGCCGTCAAACTGATAAGGGAGAGAGCTGTGTTCTTGTTTTGCATTTGCTCAACGGCTGAAGTTTATGCATTTTAGCTAAGGAGAAATGGGGATTTTGGTGCAGTTTAAAAACTGCCTGCACAGTCTGTTTTTGGGTTTTGGAAACCCATTCCTTCAAGATAAAAAACAAATAAAATAAACCCTACAAACAGCAACAGTGTTTTGTGTTGTATAGGCTCCTATGATGTAAGTAATGGGCCCCGCCTGCTAGCCTGCTCCCTAAAATATCACTGGTTTGCTCATTTCTATATATAGGGTGCCTACATTCTGCATGTGCGAATGGCTTTAGATACCGATTAGGTCCATAAATTACCATATAGTATATATTCAACACAAAAAACAGTGACAAATTGTTGATGACAAAGGACAGCTGGACATATCAAGTGCCCCATTACCTTCAGTAGCTTAGGGCCTCGTCAAACCTAAATCCGGCCCTGCATGGAGAGCACAATCTTTCCCGCCTGGCAAAAGGGAGGTGCAGACCTGGCAATGAGGCATTCGGAGGAATGTGGGAAGAAGGAGGAAACTTTGGAAGGCTGCTTGTCCCAGTTGCAGCGGAAACATGTCAGAGCAGGCAAGGAGAAAGGGTGGTTCCTTCTACTGCAAGGGTCACAAAAGAAAGAGGGAATGCGCAGAATTCCTAGAAGGAAGATGCAATTCCAACCAAGGAAGAATGGCTAAGCTGAAATGGCAAAACTTGCTGGAAGAATCAGAAACCAACTTTAAATAAAAAGTGGAGAAAGTAAATAATGCATTTGAAAAATCATTGTAAACCATTAAATTCATTAGCATAATTAACTTGAAACTTGTAGATAAAATTTGCATTAAGGATTACCTGGGGTTTATAAATAATTGGAATTAGAAAGGCGATGCAGAATGAAACCACAAAAGAAGGGGAGGTAAGTCAAAGGGGATATTTGTAGCGTACAGTGGTACCTCGGGTTAAGTACTTAATTCGTTCTGGAAGTCTGTTCTTAACCTGAAACTGTTCTTAACCTGAAGCACCACTTTAGCCAATAGGGCCTCCTGCTGCCGCTGCACCACCGCTGCACAGTTTCTGTTCTCATCCTGAAGCAAAGTTCTTAACCCGAGATAATATTTCTGGGTTAGCTGATTCTGTAACCTGAAGCATATGAAACCCGAGGTACCACTGTATTGTGTTTCTATTTGATGTTTGTACAAATGAAAAAGTCAAAAATGAGAGAGAGAGAGAGAGAGAGAGAGAGAGAGAGAGAGAGAGAGAGAGAGAGAAGGCATTGGGGGAACGGTGCCCTCATTTCTAGGTATAGAGCAGGCAAACCTGAATCACACAGAGTTATGCCCATGAGTGAATCAGTTTTCCCTTCTCTAAGAAGAAGAGAGAAGGTTTTTGTCTCAGTTCCCCATTAGACTGTACCACTGTGATACCCCTTCAAGATATTGTACTCCCAGTCAGAACAGTAATAAACGGCCTCATCTTCAGTCTGGATGTTAGTGATACTTAAATAGCCGGTGTTCCCAGAGGAAGAAGGAGTGAACCGATCTGGAATTCCATCTCCTCTGGTGCTGGTGCCATACCACAGAAAGCGAGGAGCCTGCCCAGGTTTCTGTTGATACCAATGAAATGCATCCCAGCTACTACCACCATTTCTGGTGCAGGAGAATTTCACACTTTCACCTGGAGACACAGACTCAGAAGCAGGCTGAGTCAAACGTGGTTGTGAAGTCACACCTTTACAAAAGGGGGGGAAAGAGAAAGAGGACTTCGATTCAGTTTCCTTGTTTCAAATCTCACAGAAGTATGATGTTCCTGTGCTAAATACATAATGAAAGTAGGTGAGATGTTCTCCTGTGTGGAGCAAGTCCTTCATAGTCTTACCTGCACAGTAGCTGAGAAGGGCTAGGAAAACCAGAGGCCAGGCCATGGTGAGCTCTCTAAAGGAGTGTGACTTCACTACAGAAGGAAACTTAGTTGGGCTCTTCCTCCTCCTCTCCAAATTGTCCGAGAAATGCTAAGCAGGTCCTTCGTGAAAATTTATTCTCTGGTCCTTAGATCCACAAGAATGTCTTTATTTGCGTGCTTGGGGGAGTGCACAGCCAATGCTAATTAGGTAATTTTGCATGAAACTCTTGTAGGCGGTTCTCACTTTGGCCAGGATAAAAGGGAAGTGGCAATGGTGCAATCAGGGCAGGACTTGGGGAGGCAAGCAGATGTCGTGGGCCAACTCCACAGAACGAGGGTCTCTAAAATGTAGCAGTACTGGCTCAACACACTTTGAATTGAAGCAACACGTATTTCCATATAGAGAGCCTCCTTCTCAAGATAGGGCACAGCCGAAAACGACCTTACCGTAATTAGGGATGGAGAAGCTTGTTCAGACTGGTGGCTGCGTTCCTATCTAGGCAAGGCAAAAGTGGGCAGAGGAACACAAGTAAATTTTACCTTTGTATCACAGGCAAGATTCTGCACTCTCACACATCTCTCTTTCCTCTATTCACGTCACCAAGAGGGGCTATCAGGGTTCAAGGACAGACTATAGTAGACCAAAAACACTCCAGGAGACTGCAAAGAAGTGGAGTGAGGGAATGAACTGGGGAGAGTGTGAAACATCTGCTACACAGATAGCGGGGCTGAATTTAGGACCCCAGATCTCCTAATAAGTGTTGGAAATGTAAAGAAGCAGAGGGTACATTCTATCATATGTGGTGGGAATGTAGGAAGGTTAAAAATTTAAGGGAAGTGATTTATAATGAAATGAAAAAAAATGTTTAGAGTAACCTTTGTTCAAAAAAACCCCCAGAAACCTTTTTACTAGGTATTGTAGTAGTAAAGATTCCAAAAGATCGGGGGGGGGGGATTTTATATATGCTATGATGGCGGCCGGAATACTATTAGCCCAAAGATGGAAGGAGGAAGCAGTCCCAACCAAAGAAGACTGGCAAACCAAGTTAATGGACTATGCTGAAATGGCGAAATTAACTGGAAAGCTCAGAAATCAAGGCGACAAGAGATTCAAAAATGAATGGGAAAGGTTTATTATGTATTTGCAAAAGTATTGGAAACAGGTTAATACATTGGCAGGATGTTCAAAACACTTGTCATTTTAGAAATAGTACAAGAAATCTGAGGTAAAAAAAGGAATAATTCGGAGTAGATATGATATGCAGCTGAGGGAAGTCAAGGGGTTCAGAGAATCCCATTTTTTTGGATTTGATATTGTTTTTGTGTATATTTTTCTTTGTTTGTGGTGGCTATTGTATTTGACATTGTGCCTTTTGTGTTTGTTTTTTGTTATTTTATTGAAAAATTTAATTTAAAAAATATTTTTAAAAAAGGACCAGAGACCTGAAGCTTGACACCTGCAGCCTAACTGCAGCCCTGTGTAGGAGAGTTAGCCTGACTCAAGGAGGAAACATTTGATGGGGGAAATTTGACATTATTTGACATTATTGCCAAACACATTTTTTAAAGAAGAAGCACTGGAATATGTAGTGAATTTTCTGAATACAAAAACAAGAACAGGGCTGCCATATGTCCAGGATTTTGCCTCAGGAAATTTCATCCAGTGGAAATTTCCGGTATTCATGAAAATGTCTGGGAATGACCGCTCCCCACATAAAACGGGGGGCGACCTTTGAGTGGACGGGCGCAGCCCCTAGATCTGGAGCGGCTCCATCAGCATAGGCTTGGCTTTGCCTTCCCACAGGTGGGATACCTGGAGGTCTTCGCCTACCCCAGTCAGCTGTCCAATGCCACCTGGGGGAAGCGTTGCCAAGGAGACCAGGCCAGGTAGTGGAGGGATTAGCTGACCACACAATAGAGGGAGGATCTTACCTGGGAATCCTCACTTGGCTCCAGAGCTTCTCCCACCCTACCCACCCTCAGTTAATGTCTTATTTTGCAGGTTAACTTTTCTTCACAGGTTTTGCAGGCGCTGCTACGTTAAGGTCGCTGTCAAAGGGCCAGAAAGGAATTTCCCTGCATTGGCAGGTTTCACCTTTCCTGTAGCAAAACGTCACAACTTTGGTGGTATCAGATCCTTTTGTCCATCTTCCTCTTTGCAGCGGCGATACCAAGGTTCCCCATTAAAGGGGTTTCTGAAGGGAGGCTTTGACCGTACGCTGAAAGGTCCTCGTTGCCCTCCCCTGCGGTGGCGGCGTAACGGGGGCGGCTATCTCTGCTTGAACATATGTTCTCCAGAGCCGGCCCATCCCCCCCCACACTGGATAACCCTGATGCTCCCTAGGTCCCTGGCTGGGGACTGGGGAGGGAGAACGCCCAATGCCTGAGCCAAGGTCTACCCACATTTGAAATTTAATAAAGTTGTGGCCAATTTGATCCCATAGCACGTTGTCTTGAGTCATTATTCCACATGACGGGGAGGGGGGCCGCTTGTGACCTGGGGACTCCGCCTGTCCGCGCAATAATTCATTTATTTATACACCGCCCAACTGGCTGGGTTTCCCCAGCCACTCTGAGCGGCTTCCAACACAATATTAAAATACAATAGTCCTTCAGATATTAAAAGCTTGCCTAAACAGGGCTGCCTTCAGATGTCTCCTAAAAGTCTGGTAGTTGTTTTTTCCTTTGACATCTGGTGGGAAGGTGTTCCACAGGGCGGGTGCCACTACGAAGAAGGCCCTCTGCCTGGTTCCCTGTAACTTGGCTTCTCGCAGTGAGGGAACCCCCAGAAGGCCCTCAGTGCTGGACCTCAGTGTCTGGGCTGCACGAGGGGGTAGAGATGCTCCTTTAGGTACACTGGGCCGAGGCCATTTGGATGGTTTACAGTCAGAAGCACAAGGCCACTGCATCTGGCCTGCAAATCTCTCTCTCTTTTTAAGATTTATTTATTTGGTTTTTCAAATCAACATTTTACACTCACATATCCAACATACAATATAGAAATAATATAATAATAATAATTTATTATTTATACCCCGCCCATCTGGCTGGGCCTCCCCAGCCACTCTGGGCGGCTTCCATAGAAACCAAAAATACAGTAAAATATCACAAAAACTTCCCTGAACAGGGTTGCCTTAAGATGTCTTCTGAATGTCAGGTAGTTGTTTATCGCTTTGACATCTGCTGGAAGGGCATTCCACAGGGTGGGCGCCACTACCGAAAAGGCCCTCTGCCTGGTTCCCTGTAGCTTTGCTTCTCGCAATGAGGCAACTGCCAGAAGGCCCTCGGCGCTGGACCTCAGCGTGGAAACACGATTCCACAGAATCTCCTGGACGTCTTTCCTTCCCTTTGTGGGTCCTATTGTTAGTCATTTCCTCCTGCATCTTTTATAATGATCCAAATCTTTTATATCTCCATTATATCCCAAATTCACCATTGAATTACAAGTGTTAGGGTCTGCAAATTTCAGCTCGTTATCATTTAGGTCAGGAATAGGCATCTCCGGCCTTCCAGATGTTTGGGACTACAATTCCCATCATCCCTAGCTAACAGGTCCAGTGGTCAAGGATGATGGGAATTGTAGTCCCCAACATCTGGAGGGCCGGAGTTTGCCTGTGCCTGATTTACTTGCTGCCAAATTAGACTGTTTGCTTTACTAAAACCCCAAGTGAGTAGCTGTCAGGGTGATAAGCCACAAGAGTGAAGTTTTTGATAGACAATTTTAGTCCAGGAGCATTGCCATCTCATTCACACCGAATAGGTGCAAAAGCCATACCCAGCAAGGTCCGGGGCAAATGTCAGGTCTGGCAAAATTTGGGAAGCAAAGCCACCTTCTAAATGGGAAAGAGCTGAGACAATTGCAACTGTTCTCTTAGTTCCGGTGAAATCTCTGCATTGACGTATATGACTGATTTCCTCAAGGAGAACAAATGTGTGGGTTTTTGTCTCAGTTCCCCCTTGAACTGCGTCGCCGTGCCATGTGCTGCCTTGAAATGTGGCACAGTAATAATCAGTTTCGTCTTCTGCCAGGGCTCCAGAGATAGTTAAATAGCCACTGTTCCTGGCGAGGTCTTTGGAACCGGAGAAACGAGAGGTGATTCCAGAGCGTTGGTGCTTGATAGAATCTGTATGATAGAATAAGAGGTACTCTGGCGAACCCCCAGGTTTCTGCCGAAACCAGGACACAGCAAAACTATCAATGCTGAATCCATTGTTTAAGGAACAGGAAAGTGTGGTTGTGTTTCCTGGTGGCACTGAAACTGACACCGGCTGAGATAGCTGAGGCTGAGAACTTGACCCTGGAAGAAAAGAATATTGAAAGAATATTCACGCTGGGAGCATTAGGAACGCTTATCGCAGCGAAGGTGTTCATGTATACATAACTTCCTCTCACCTGCGCACCAAATAGCCAGCAGGCTAACAAGGCAAACCCAAACCATGCTGAAATTTGAATCTGCAATGAGGAAAGGAAAAGAACCCAGGACAGTGTGGGTGAATATGGAAACAAGTCTTTAAATCACTCCTGTTCGTAGAGATGCTCCACCTCCATGTTAATCAGCTCTGTTCTGATTGGTCCATAGGGAAACTTAAAAGGAAGGTGGCATGTCATTCTTTCCCCCCAATTTTTTTATTTATACTTTTCAGGTTCATACATTTCATTGATTTTACATTCATTTCGATATTTCAAAACTTGACTTCCTTCCCCCCCTTTCTGTGGTTCCTTAAATTTATTTTTAATATCTTCTGCGTATCCAAATTAACTTAGTTTGCTCATTGATTCATCTTCTTGAAATATATACTCTTATGAAACTGCAGGTTATTACAACAATCCTACCAATGTTCTTATCTGTTTACAATTTATCTGTAAATATTCAATAAACCATTTCCATTCTTTTTTGAAAAGTTTGTTATCTTGATTTCTTATTCTTCCGGTATTTCAGATGTCAAGAGAAATAAACAACTATATGACTTTTAGAAGACACCCGAAGGCAGTCCTGTTTCGGGAAGTTTTTAATGTGTGATGTTTTATTTACTTAAAAAATAATAATATTAACAATATTCTCTTGGGAGCTGGCCAGAGTGCCTGGGGAAACCCAGCCAGATGGGCGGGGTATAAATAATAAATTATTATTAAATTATTTCTATTCTTTTATAAAAAGTTTGTTATCTTGATTTCTTAGTCTTCCAGTAAGTTTCGCCATTTCTGCATATTCCATAAGTTTTTGTATCCATTCTTCCTTTGCTGGGACTTCTGCTTCTTTCCTTTTTGGGGTGAGTAGCGTTGCTGCCTCTGCAGTAGCATCATGAATAAGTTTAGGTAGTTCTGTCCCTATAATGGCCAAAAGAAAAGCTTCTGGTATTTTCACAAACATTACAGTCGTACTTCATGTTATGTCCGCTTCATGTTACAGTGGTACCTCAGGTTAAGTACTTAATTCGTTTCAGAGGTCCGTTCTTAACCTGAAACTGTTCTTAACCTGAAGCACCACTTTAGCTAATGGGGCCTCCTGCTGCTGCTGCGCCGCGGGAGCACGATTTCTGTTCTCATCCTGAAGCAAAGTTCTTAACCAGAGAGAGCCAGTGTGGTGTAGTGGTTAAGAGCGGTAGTCTCGTAATCTGGGGGACCGGGTTCGCGTCTCCGCTCCTCCACATGCAGCTGCTGGGTGACCTTGGATTAGTCACACTTCTCTGAAGTCTCTCAGCCCCACTCACCTCAGAGTGTTTGTTGTGGGGGAGGAAGGGAAAGGAGAATGTTAGCCTCTTTGAGACTCCTGAAAGGGGGTGAAAGGCGGGATATCAAATCCAAACTCTTCTTCTTCTTCTTCTTCTTAACCTGAAGCACTATTTCTGGGTTAGCAGAGTCTGTAACCTGAAGCGTATGTCAACCCGAGGTACCACTGTACATTCTTTCAGGATACGTCCTGCGGTGACCTGGAAATACCGGAAAGGGTTACTTCTGGGTTTCGCCGCTCGTGCATGCGCAGACACGAAAAATGATGTCACGCGCATGTGCAGAAGCGGCGAATCGCAACCCGCACGTGAGCAGACGTGCAGGCGCGGGTTGTGTTCTTTTCATGTTGTGAACAGGCCTCTGGAATGGATCCCATTCGCAACCAGAGGTACCACTGTATTTTAAACATCATTGGTCTCCCTGCCTTCTGCTTCACCAGCCTCAATATGCTCCAGCCACCTTTGAGTGCCTTGCTTGTCTCATCTCAAGGTCAGAGGGTGATGGTAACAACATCACAGCCAATGGAGCAGAAATACCCAGCTGCACCTCAACGAGTGGAGAAAGTCTCCAGGAAGCAAACAGGAAGCATCTTCAGCCACCTGAGACCCGGTAAGATGTGGCAGCTGCAACTGCCTTTGAGGACCAAAGGTTTGTGTCTTACTTCCCCCTCCGAACACACCACTGTGCCGAGAGGCAGTGACATTATCCCATCCTTCACAGTAATAATCAGCTTCATCTTGCTGTTGAACATCAGCGATGATTAAGGTGACTGTTTTTCCACTGCTGCGACCAGAAAATCGTTCTGGAATCCCAGCAGGTCTTTCCTTGTCCTTATATATAACTGCCTTGGGGATGCCACCAGGTTTTTGCTGGTACCACCGAACATAGTGCTTATTAACCCTTTCTCCTAAACATGAGAATTCTGCAGTTTGTCCTAGAGATACAGAGACTGATGGTGGCTGATTAAGAACATATTGGGCCACAGAACCTGGAATGGGGAAAAATATATGCAGAGATAAATAATTGGAAGACCAAGGGGTTGGTGGATGCAATGACCTTGGCTTGAGTGGGGATGCATGCAGAAATGGTCGCCTGGACACTATAGGTCCAAATGAGCATCTTCTCTACACATATCCCAGCTCAAGGCAAAGTCATGGGTCCATCAGCCCCTCCACTCAAATCAGCTCAAGTGACCTGGGTGCCCAAAACCAAGATCAAGATGTGCCCAATGCCTATTTTGTAGAATAGGAAAAGGGATCTAAAATAGGGGAGGTACCCATCTCAGTACCTGAGTAATAAGTGAAGACCAGGATGAGAAGATGACAAGGAGACAAGGCCATGGTGGACATGGGTGATGAACTCTCCTTCCTAAGGATGAACCCAGGCAGCTTCCTCTTAAAGCCCATCGAAGCCACTGAATGCTCCCTTTATGCAAATTCACTCCCTGTTGATTGGCCACCAAGACTGGCCCTATGCATTGGAGTGGCACATTGTGTTTCTCCAGCCAGACTTGCAAGCTCCCTCTGTGGCTTCTCCATCATCCTATCCTTGGGTCACGTTCAAGAGAACGTAAGGGAAACGGCACTCTGAATGCCAGGGTGGTGTGCGTGAGGGATGTAGCTTGCCCAGGTTGATGGACTATATGGAATTGACGGAAAGGACTGGCAGAATCCGAAACCAGGGAGAGGAGTTGATGGAAGAAGATTGGAAAACTTAAAGTTTATATATAGAAATATCGCAAAATTAATGAGTGATAGAAAAATGATGGATTGATATTTTATGGATTTAGCAGAAATGTTATAAGGAGTTAAACACATATAAGCATTTTAGTTTTAATGTTAAAATAAGGTTTAAAAAAAAGGGGGGAAATTGGTGAAAGGAGGGAAAGTAAAGTTACATTATATTGAGATAAATTACAGAACAAAAATTGGAAAAGATGGAAAGGATTTGCTGAAATAGATAATCGAATTAGAATACAAAAAGGGGAGGTGTGAGGAGGTCAAGGAAATAAGCGAATGAAAAATAAGTTGGGAAGATTAGTTGTGTTTTTTGTTTTTTGTCCCTTTTTTTTCTTTCTCTTGTGATGTGTTGTTTTGTTTTTGTTTGGTGTTATTGTTTTTACTTTTGCTTTTTGTAACCCTTGAAAATTTTAATAATTTTTTTTTTTAAAAAAAAAGAAGAAGAGATGTAGCTTGCAACGTATTAATGTGTCATCATGAATCTGGTTGACAAATGCAATGCAAGATCTTATACCCCAACATCCTTCCCCAGTTTCCTGCACACATTTCATTTGTTCCAGTATTTTTAGAGCAAGGCAGCCCTCTAGGGGCCCGGTCGCATTCTGCAATGTGAGGGCGCCAATCTATTTGACCATAACTGGAGTAAGTACTGTAAATAAGTTAACTTCCACATGAAAGAACACATTTCCTGACCTCCTTTGTTCCCCAAACTCCTTTTTTGCTTAATAATTCTTCTCTTGTTTGTTCAACCTCCACCTGAGATTTTAACTCATTAAGTTTTCCTTCATACAAGCTCCCCACTTCATATCAATCGGTGTACAGTGACGTGTGTGCACTATATTTAATAGGGGGCACGTATCAGGGTCAGTCTGCCGCATTACTCATTGGTGATAAGTGTTGGGATCTGCTACATATTTTGGGTGGCTAGAGGTGGGATCCACCACACCCAGGTAAGGGCCTGGAACCTCTGGAATCTCGTGCATCCACTCAGCAGAGATTGTGGTGGCCTCTAATACTACTTAGAGAGAGAGAAGATTTTTGTTTCTGTTCCTCTTAGGACTGCAACACATTCCACTTGGGGATGCCACACATTGCAGTAATAATCAGCCTCATCTGCTGCCTGGATGTTGCAGATGGTTAAATATTAAATATTTGGGGATGGAAGCAGAGAACTGAGGTCCCCAGAGCCTGCAACAGCACGGGTATAGTAATAATACAGGAACCCAGAAGGGCTGCCAGGTGTTTGTTGGTACCAGGCTTGTCTATAGCTGGTCACTGTTGCACTGTTGCATCTGTTGGAAACTGCCCAGAGTGACTGGGGCAACTTAGTCAGATGAGCAAGGTATTATGGAATAGGAGGTCCCTATTTTTATCATAGAAATGTTGGAGGGCATGGTGGAGGCAGATGATAATGGCACCCAAGCTGAAGTTTGTTGGCAAGGCTAAGCATACCTGGCTCCCATTCTACAGAGTGTCTCATTGTAACCCTGGTGTTTTGACAGAAAGGGCCTTTGATCGGCAGTCAGAGGTTTCGTCTCAGTTCCTCATAGGACTGCATTACTGTGGAGCCTGCTCTCGCTGCCATACCACACAGCACAGTAATAATCAGCCTCATCTGCTGCCTGGATGTTGCTGATGGTTAAATACCAGGTATTTTGGGATGCCTCCTTGGAAGCGGAGAACCGACTAAGGTCCCCAGAGCCGGCGGCTGCACTGTTATAGTAATAGTAGAGGAACCTGGGAGGGCTGCCAGGCTTTTGCTGGTACCAGGATTGTTCATAGCTTGTCACTGTTGCACTGCTCATGGAACAGGAGAGTTTAACCGTCTGTCCAGGAGAGGCTGACTTAGAAGTCTCCTGAGTCACCACAGTCTGGGCACTGGAGACTGGGGAAAGAGGAAGACCATTAGTTTTTCTGAGACCATTCTGTGTTTAAGGTACTGGATGAAAGGTAGCCCATCCTACTCTTCTCACCTGTGCACCATGTTGCCAGTAGGACAATGAGAGATGCCCCAGTCATGATAAAAGGCTCCTAGATGTCTTGGAAATGCAGACTCTTGCTTAGAAGATGCCCTGCAGTGCCTGATTTTGATTCTGTCCCACTTAAGTAGACAACTTCCATGCCCCGCCCCTTATGGAAATCTACCTGTTTCTAATTGGTCCACATGTTCATGCTACTCATTGTAATAAATTGGGGTAGCTTATCGTCCAGCTGGGTGTCGAGTGAAGCGAAACGGGAGCAAACTCAATCCATCTCATTCATGGTCCAAAGTGAAACAGGATATTAATTGTTCTCACACGGTATTTGAATGGCAGCTTGGAAGTGAACTGTGGTCATCCAAAGTCAAGAGAATGATTTCTCCTGACTGGTGCCCCCTCACCCCAGAATCACCAAACTAATTTGGAAATTAAACAAAAAAAACACACACTGACAACAAGAACCTCACAAAGTAATCTGGAAAATTACCCAAGCTCATCGAATCAAAGAGCTCTGGAGTCCAAATGATTTGTGTTTGTTTGTTTTTTGTTTGTGTTGCTGGGGAATTTGAGGATGACTGAGGGAAATGGCTTGCTAGGGTCACTAAGATTTTATACTAGGGATGACTATATTTCCTGCAATTCAAAGCCTTCCCTCTTCATGTCACCCAGGGAGGTTTCAGGATGAAAGGAAGGGAAAATTATGCCTTTGCCTTTCCCACTCTCCAGAAAAGAATCCAGCACCTCTGATATACGGCAACAAAAGGGTTGAGATGTGAGGCTGACTATGAATCAGTGCACCTTAGGGTGCTACAGTGCAGCAGGAGAAATTTTCAAGTAGGTAGGTAAGGAGAAAAGGTGTATTCCCCCAATTTTGAATGAAGAAGAAACAGCGCGCCGGAAAGCTCCCATACTCTTTGAAGTGTAGCTGAAGGGTGTGGCTGGGGTGGAGACCTGAGGGTCAGATTGAAAGGTCCAGAGGAGCATATTCAACCCCCAGGATTCACATTCCCCACCTGCAAGTCTCTACACACATTCACACACACACAAATACTCACAGAGAAAATAAGGACACAGCTTCTGATTTCGCAGAGAGTCTCACTGTAAGCCTGGTGTCTGGACAAAAGTGCCTTTTATCTGCAGTCAGAGGTTTTTGTCTCAGTTCCTCATAGGACTGCATCACTGTGGAACTTGCTACCTGGGTGATACCGCACAGCACAGTGATAATCAGCCTCATCTGCTGCCTGGATGTTGCTGATGGTTAAATACCAAGTATTTTGGGATGCCTCCTTGGAAGCGGAGAACCGACTGAGGTCCCCAGAACCTGTGCCTGCACTGCTATAGTAATAATACAGCAATCTGGGACGGCTGCCAGGTGTTTGTTGGTACCAAGACTGCCAATAGTTTGTCACAGTTGCACTGCTCATGGAACAGGAGAGTCTAACTGTCTGTCCAGGAGAGGCTGACATAGAAGGCTCCTGAGTCACCACAATCTGGGCACTGGAGACTGGGGAAAGAAGAAGACCATTAGTTTTTCTGAGACCATTCTGTGTTTAAGGTACTGGATGAAAGGTAGCCCATCCTACTCTTCTCACCTGTGCACCATGTTGCCAGTAGGACAAGGAGAGATGCCCCAGTCATGATAAAAGGCTCCTAGATGTCTGGGAAATGCAGATTGTTGCTTAGAAGATGCCCTGCAGTGCCTGGTTTTGATTCTGTCCCACTTAAGTAGACAACTTCCATGCCCCGCCCCTTATGGAAATCTACCTGTTTCTAATTGGTCCACATGTTCATGCTACTCATTGTAATAAATTGGGGTAGCTTATCGTCCAGCTGGGTGTCGAGTGAAGCGAAACGGGAGCAAACTCAATCCATCTCATTCATGGTTCAAAGTGAAACAGGATATTAATTGTTCTCACACAGTATTTGAATGGCAGCTTGGAAGTGAACTGTGGTCATCCAAAGTCAAGAGAATTATTTCTCCTGACTGGTGCCCCCTCACCCCAGAATCACCAAACTAATTTGGAAATTAAACAAAAAAAACACACACTGACAACAAGAACCTCACAAAGTAATCTGGAAAATTACCCAAGCTCATCGAATCTAAGAGCTCTGAGATCTGGAGTCTGAATGATTTGTGTTTGTTGGTTTGTGTTGCTGGGGAATTTGAGGATGACTGAGGGAAATGGCTTGCTAGTTTCACTAAGAATTTATAATAGGGATGACTATATTTCCTGCAATTCAAAGCCTTCCCTCTTCATGTCACCCAGGGAGGTTTCAGGATGAAAGGAAGGGAAAAGGACGCCTTTGCCTTTTTCCCACTCTCCAGAAAAAAATCCCAGCACCTCTGATATACGGCAACAAAAGGGTTGAGATGTGAGGCTGACTATGAATTGGTGCACTTTAGGGTGCAATAGCGCAGCAGGAGAAATTTTCAAGCAGGTAGGGACGGAGAAAAGGTGTATTCCCCCAATTTCGCATGAAGAAGAAACAGTGAGTCGGAAAACTCCCATACTCTTTGCAGTGTAGCTGAAGGGTGTGGCTGGGGGGGGGGGAGACCTGAGGGTCAGATTGCAAGGTCCAGAGGAGCACATTCAACCCCCAGGATTTGAATTCCCCACCTCTGACTGTTTTATGAAGAGAAGCAGAAGGCTATGATGCAAATGTCAATCAGACCAAGAGCATGAAGACATTGTTTTAGGGCACTTGGTTTGGGGCAGAGAGTCATTGGTACTAAAGGAGTGTTAGAGATGTTGTGACACATGTGTGTGCGTGCGTGCATGTGCACACACACACACTAACACACACACACAAAGGTAAAGGACCCCTGGACAGTTAAATCCAGCGGAATTCGACTTTGAGGTGTGGAACTTATCTCACTTTCAGGTCGAGAGAGCCGGCATTTGTCCACAGCCAACTTTCAGGGTCATGTGGCCAGCAGGACTAAACAGCTTCTGGTGCAACGGGACACCGTGACAGAAATCAGAGCGCACGGAAACATCATTTACCTTCCTGCCTATTTATCTACTTATCAAACCTTTATTAGGCATTATGCGAATAAAACCATAAAAGAAAAAATAACATATAAAGGCCTTGAAATATATATAAAAGGGCAGCAGTTGGCTACATACATATATATATATATACATATAGAGTCAATGGTTTTCTTTGTTAACCTGCTCCTTGGAGGACTGCTACCAAAAACTCGGCTACCCCCGCCGTTACACTTTGGTCAACGTCGGATAGATAGAGTCCCACACATTCACCTTGCTGGGGTTCCAGACCACCCGAGAGAGGGGACAGCACGCGTTGACGGAGCGTACTGTACAATGGGCAATGAAAGAGAATATGCTCTACAGTGTCCGGGACATTCATAGAACATCTGCAGAATCTCTTGTTTCTAGGAATATTTTGATATCTTCCCCTGACAAATGCTGAGGGAAAAACATTCAGACGGGCCAGCATAAAGGCCCTACGTTGGGCTGGGATTATTAATTTAGTGACGTAATTGGCTCTGCTATCTAAGATATTTAAATCATAGAATATGGGGGAGCAAATTTTGTTTACAGCTGCCATAATATTTTGTCTCTCGACATCCTTTAGTCTAGTTAGGATATTATGGAAAATGTATTGCTCGTTAGAATTGTACAGGGGCTCCAGTTCGATGCCTAAAGATTCAATCTTTTTTTCGAGGTGCTGATACCATCTTGATTTATAGGAGTCATTGAGCAAATCAGCGAGCAGACTTGATGGAGGGCAGCGAAAATGGCAGCGTAACCAGTACTTTATTGAGGTGGACCATGCCCAATATTCCATTGTGTGTATGCCTATTTCTGCACACATTGTTTCATATTTGATCATAGCTGGGAGTCCAAGAATACGTCTCAGAAAGCTGGAGTGAATCTTTTTTAAATCACTGTTATATGCTTGGACCCATAGCGGGATTCCATAGAATATCTGGGATTGCACTTTTGTTTGAAATATCTGATTGGCCGCAGGAATAAATTGATTACCTTTCTGATAGTAAAAACGGGCAACTGCTGATGAGGTGCACTTTGCCTGTTTTGTGGCGTTTGTGCGATGGGTTGCCCACCCTAAATTGCTCTGGAATAAGATTCCCAGATACCTATAGATTTTCACTTGTTGGATTTCTTGCCCTCTTATTTTCCATTTCTCTAATTTCCAACCATTCAAGAAGACCAAAATTTTTGTCTTCTCATAATTTATAGAGAGTTTGTTGCATTCGCAGTAAAGGATCAGTGAAGATATAAGACGTTTCAGACCCAAGCTCGTTAATGATAGTAGGACAGCATCGTCTGCGTATAATAAGAGAGGAACTGGTTTCTGATTAAGTTTAGGGGCATGTGATTCTATTTTTTGAAGGTAATCTGGCAAGTCTGATAGAAATAAATTAAATAGAAAGGGGGCAAGGACACACCCTTGTTTTACCCCTTTCGAGTTAGGGATGTCTGATGAAAGGTGACCTTTGGTGTTAAGTTTGACTTGGCAGGTATTGGAAGAGTGTAGATTTTGCATTAGAATCAATAAACGCTGATCAATTTTTAATTCTGCGAGTTTCCTCCACAACTTTGGGCGGTCAATTGAGTCGAATGCACCACGAAAATCTACAAAAGCAGCATATATCTTAGATTGCCTTTGGAATCTGTATTTTTCAGCCAAGTGCATAAGTATAAGACAGTGGTCTAGTGTAGAGCAACCTTTGGAGAAACCTATTTGTTCTTTCCCTGGTAAATTTAGATTTTTCATCCAGGTAAGGAGTTTAGATAAGAGGTGCTTGGCGTAGATTTTCCCTATCACTGATAATAGGCTTATCGGTCTATAATTCCTTGGTTCTTTTGGGTCGCCATTTTTAAAAATTGGGATAATTATTGATCTTAACCATATCTCAGGTATGATCCCATATTTATCTATGAGAGTAAACAGTTGAGCTAAGGGTTCTGCCCACCAATCTATATAGGTCTTAAATAGTTCTATTGGTAGGCCGTCTGGCCCAGGAGATTTCCCCGATTTGAAATTTTTAACTATCTCTCTAATTTCCTCTTCCTCTACCCTTGGCCACTCCTGGAGTTTATTAATTTTATTTTTAGTGGTTTCATTTCCTTTAAGTTCACTGTGTAGATTGTTAAATACAGATGTAAAGTATTGGGACCATTTGGATTCTTCAATTGGTGGTAGAGTTAATTGATTTTCGGCTTTCAATCCTCCGTACACTAAGTTCCAGAACGCTTTGTTGTTTTTACTCTGAATTGAGTCAAATAATTGTAGCCATTTTTGGGTTGCGTATTTCTGTTTCTTTTCGGCCAGAGTGTAATGATATTTTCTTTTTTCATCAAGATAAGTGGGCTCTAGTTTAGTGCGATTATTTTTAAATGTTTGGCGCAGTTTTCTTTTTAGCTGGAAACATTCATCATCAAACCAAGGGCTAGCGCTATGTTTAAGTACCCAAACTTTAGGTGGAGTACTGAGCTCTACGAACATTTGGAAGATTTCATTATAAATTTTCGGTATATCACTGTAGAAATTAGTGGTCTTTAAGTTGGATAGTACTTGTTTTCTCAGGTTGGCTGTAAGTTTTTGCCCCACTACTGCACTCATTTCCTGGGACCATTTTAATTGGGTCATTTGTTTGTATTGAGAAGGTTCTATGATATTGTGCTTAGTTATTTTGGTTTCGTCCTTTAAGTTAATAGACAACGATAATGGCTGATGGTCGCTTTCGGTGCGCGTTCCAATTTTGAGGTCCATGATCGAATTTATGATATTATAAGGGACAAGAATATAGTCGATGACACTGCATCCTCGGGGGGAGAAGTATGTAAACTCCCCACTTCTATCGCCTTTTGTTGAACCATTCACAATCTGTAAATTAAAGTTGTTACATAATTCAAGTAGGCGTAAGCCTTCGTTGTTTACAACCCTGTCTCTGGAGAATCGTCCTATTTTCAGGGCATGTGCGATATCATTATCAGTATTCCAATTTACTTACTTACTTATATTTATTTACGGCTATTAGCCCATAAAATATGTACAATATTCCAATTTAGTTTGCTACATAGTTGTTCATTGTTGGTTCCCACTCTGGCATTAAAATCACCTGCTATTATCAGTGAGGCATTTGGGTGTTTATCGGTCAAATTTTCTATATAAGAGGTTAGTTGTGACCAATTTTCACTGCTGCTGTTGTTTTTGGTTGGGGGGATATAGACATTTACAAGTAGCAAAGTATCGTTTTTTTGGGTTAAAAGTAGAGCTTGTGCAAGTGGTAAGCATTTTTCTAGTTGCTTGATTTCAAACCCTAAGTTGTCTTTGATCATACAACAGAACCCTGCTTTCGGCCGACCCTTCGCGTTTGTTTTCAATGCGGGTTTCGTATAGGAGGTGAATCCATTGATTTTAATATCTCTAGTTGACCATGTTTCTTGTAGAAGTATTAATTCAAAATCTTTAAAGAAGTTCATTAGGTCTGGGTCTCCGTCTTTGTTTCCCCACCCTGCGATATTCCAGGACAGCAAGCGTAGGATCCGTTTTTGAGTTGGTGGCTGGTTGACAGCATTTAGTCATTCTAGTTCTGTCATTGAGTCCAGCGAGGGATTTTGTCTTGTGCAGATACAGCCATTTGTCGCTGCTTTCGGTGGGGAACATAATGATGGATCTCTTAGATTCTTTTTTAAAGTGCGGGGAATTAAAATTTCCTCCCTTTCTTGATTTTCTTCCTTAACTGTTCCTTGTTCCTGAGAAATTTCTGTGGTTGGTGGACTATTATGGACAGTAGGTCTGTTTTCAGTCTCTACTTCCATTTCTTTGGCCTCATTTGGTGTTGAGCTCAGTGTGTCAGGTCTGTTGGAGGTCATCTTTTGTTCGGCAATGTTAGAGTCCTTTGTGGTGCTTAAATAAGGGGTACCTATTTCGTTTGGAGCTAGTATTTGATATCTCAGCCAGGAATTTGTGGTCTCATTACTGGAGTTTTTCCTTGCCATTTCATATTCTAAAGGCGGCTGGATTTGAAGCTCTGCATCTATACATTTGAAAGTTCCATTAGTAGCTCTCTTTTTGACTATGCATTTTGGGGAAAAGGCTGGTAAGTGTAAAGTTTGATTGTGTATTGTTTCTACTGCATTTTGTTGACCTTGTTGGTGAATTTCGGTCAATCTGGCCTGTAGTTTCGTCAATTTACTGAGTATGTTTATTTGTTCTTTATCTGGTAACTTGGTAAAGTTACTCAGCAGATCTTCTTCTTCTGGGACTGTCCAGTCTATTGTGTCAAGGGCGAGGTTGTTATTTGATGCTACAGTCGCATGGTTTGGGAGCTTGGATTTTTCTTGCGTGATTTCCCGGATAGCTGGCTGCGATTTCTCCCATCTACTGGGTTCTTCCACGGGAGTAAGGCAGATGTCGGCTTCTGGTGGAATGGCCTTGCTCATCTTGTTCTGTCTTTTAGATGCAATCAATGGTCTGAGTGATATATCTTCAAAGTGTCGACGCGGAATAATTCCTTTCTGGGCTAAATGTGTCTTTTCCCTTAAGATTTTAGTTGGAATTCTATGACTACCAAATCTTAGTAGTACTTTTTTGGAATATCCATCGTTAGTGAGCCTCTTGACTGCTTTTAGGTCAATGCTTCCACCCTCAAGGCCTAGGAGCAGATTTAGATGATGTCTGGCCCAGAAAGATGACTCCCAGTAAGGTAGGGGCCCTCTATATGGAAAAATGTGGAGAACAATCTCACATGGTCTCAGTATCAGGTTGATTGAGTGAGGGGGGCTTCCTCTGGTTTTTGGCTGGTTTAGAGGTATAAATTTGTATTTGTTCTGTTTATCTCCAGGACTTATTAAGGATGGCAAGAAGGGAGTGAGTTGCCTCCTTTCGTCTGGGTTATCCAGCTTCTTGGAAATGTTTTGTAATTGTTCAAAGATTTTTTGAACTGTTTGAGCAGTCAATAGGCAGCATTCCTCCAGCAGCTCCACCTTTCTATCAATTAGTGCTTGTACCTCGGTTATGGGAGTAATAGCCTTGTCCTCATTTATTCCTAGGGATATCTCTTCAGTTGTCTTTCCATGTAAAGAGTTGAGGAAGGTTTTAGGAGGAGATGCGTGCTGTTTTTGAGGTAGCAGGTAATTATCTAGATTACTCTGTTTGAAACCAGAGGGCTCTGTGTCAGTTTCTGTATCAAGACACCTGAGTCTTTTGGCTCTTCTCATTGCTAGATTCTTCTTAAATCAATGAGATCAGACTTCTAAATAGAGTGATAAAGCGCTAAAGTTCTCAGGTCGCAATCTCGTTTAATTCTCATTCAGTCCTGGCTGGGCTGCTGCGAGGAGTTTAAAACTGAGTCCAATTATAACACTCCTTTGGAGTATCCCCCCCCTTCTTCTCTGTTTGTTAAAACAACTGAGATGTTTGGGGGCCCACGAGGTTAGAGGTGGTGGGAGAAATTTGTGGTTTTATGAATTTATAGTTAAAAGCCCATTGGAAGTCCTTAAAGATCCTTGGAATAAGTTTGTCACGAGGAGTCAACGAGAAACTAGGAGGGAGTGCCTTAATGCCCGGGAGGGAATGTCTGAGAGCCTTCGTTAAAACTTCATTAACTTCATTAAGTCCCGGCACCGAGGAGGATATGATAAGATGTTCAAAAGCACAGCGAAATAGTGAAAGGAGATAAAAACCAAAGGAAGGAGGAGAGCCAGCAACATTTAGTTAAAAGATCTCTTTGAGCTCCGATAAGAGCGTCTTACCTCGGCGCCATCTTGGTAGCACTAGTTCATTTATCTACTTGCACTGGTGTGCTTTCGAACTGCTAGGTTGGCAGAAGCTGGGACAGAGCAACAGGAGCTCACTGCACCATGGGGATTTGAACGGCCAACTTTACAATCGGCAAGCCCAAGAGACTTGGTGGTTTACACCACAGGGCCACCTGAGTCTATACACACATTCACACACACACACAAATACACACAGAGAGAAAATAAGGACACAGCTTCTGGTTCTGCAGAGTCTCATTGTAAGCCTGGTGTTTGGACAAAAGTGTCTTTGATCTGCAGTCAGAGGTTTTTGTCTCAGTTCCTCATAGGACTGCATCACTGTGGACCCTCCTCTCGCTGCCATACCACACAGCACAGTAATAGTCAGCCTCATCTGCTGCCTGCATGTTGCTGATGGTTAAATACCAAGTATTTTGTTTTTTTTTTCCACATGCTTTTTATTGATTTTCAAAATAAAAGATACAGAAACATAATACACAAAATTAAATTCTCATTTTCACAGATTTTAAATATGACTTCCTTCAACCTTTCCTCAAATCATCCGTACTGACCTCTTTATAAGATTTCGCATTTGTTAGTTTGTAATGTCATTAAACATTTTGATTCTACCATTTCTCTTTCGACAATACCCTTTACTCTTTACAGAACTCCCTTAAAACCCACCAATGTTATTTGGCCCTCACTTAAATTTTCCAGATAGTTCGTAAAACTTTCCCAGTCCTTGATAAACCTCTGATCTTTTAAGTATCTGATTTTCCCTGTCATTTTGTCCATCTCCACATATTCTAGCAATTTTGCTCTCCATTCCTCAATCGTCGGCAGACCTTCTGATTTCCAACTTTGAGCCAATAGGACTCTTGCCGCCGTTGTTGCATACTGGAACAGCTTGTGGTCTTTCTTTTTTATCTCCTTCCCTAGTAGGCCCAGCAAGAAGGCCTCGGGTTTTTTAACAAAGGTGTATCTTAAAATTTTTTTCAGTTCGTTATACACACTCTCCCAGAACTCTTTAACCTTTTGGCAATCCCACCACATATGGTAGAAAGACCCCTCCCATATCTTACACTTCCAACACTTATTGCAGGAACCATACATTTTAGCTAATTTTGCAGGGGTCAGGTACCAGCGGTAAAACATTTTCATTAGGTTCTCCTTCAGTGTCACGCAAGCCGTAAACTTAATATGTTGTTTCCAAAGTTTTTCCCATTCTTCGAAATAAATGTTATGGCCAAGGTCTCTAGCCCAGTGTACCATTGCCGGCTTGACTTCTTCGTCTATTAAGTTCCAGTCTAGTAACAGGCTATATGTTTTAGATAGGGTTTTGTAATTATTATTAAGTATCTCAATCTGGAATCTAGAGGGTTTATCGATATATCCTTTTTCTTTGTTATCTTTCTTAAACATGTTATTTATCTGCAGGTAGTGCAACCAATCGTAAACTTGTTCTTTAACCTGGTCATACGGCTTCATTTTCCACTTTCCTTCCTCTTTCATTAATAGTTGTTCATAAGTAGCCCAGTTAGCCCTCATATTTGTTTTTTTAACACTCATAACTTCTAGTGGCGACAGCCAATGCGGTGTTTTGGGCTCTAGCATGTCTTTATACCTCTCCCATACCTCAATCAATGGGCCCTTAAAAATATGATTTCCGAATTCTTTATGTGTTTTCCTGCGGCCGTGCCATAAATAGGCATGCCACCCGGACCGGTTGTCATGTCCCTCTAGATCTAGCACTTCCCTATCTTCCAGTTTTATCCATGTTTTCACCCAGCATAGGCATGACGCCTCGTAGTATAATTTCAGGTCTGGCAGGGCAAAGCCGCCCCTTTCCTTCGCATCTGTTAACAATTTGTATTTTATTCTCGGTTTTTTGCCCTGCCAGACAAATTTTGAAATCACCCTCTGCCAGTCCTTGAATACCTTCATGCCTTTAATCACGGGGATATTCTGGAATAGAAACAGTACTTTTGGGAGGACGGACATCTTAATTGTGGCTATTCTGCCCCAAAATGACAGTTTAAGCCTGCCCCATGTTTCAATATCTTTCTTGACTCCCTTCCATACTGTTTCGTAGTTGTTTTTGAATAGGTCTATATTTTTTGGCGTTACCCAGATTCCTAGATATTTTACCTTCCTGGTCACCTCTATTTCCGTTTCTCTTTGCAACTCCTCTACTTCATCCGTGTACATATTCTTAACTATCATTTTTGTTTTTCTTTTATTTAGTTTAAAGCCTGCCACCTTCCCAAATTGATCAAATTCTGCAAGTACCTCTTTTAGTGAATCATTTGGGTCTTCCATTGTAACAACCAGATCGTCCGCGAATGCCTTGATTTTGTACTCGTTTCGCCCAACTGTAACACCCTTTATACCTTTGTTTTCTCTTATTGAATTTAGTAGAACTTCTAACACCATTATGAATAGCAGTGGGGACAGTGGACATCCCTGTCTTGTTCCCTTTGTTATTGTTATTTCTGCTGTCTCCTCGTTGTTTATAATTAGTCTTGCCTTTTGGTCCGAATAGATTGCCTTTATCCCGTTGTAAAATTCGGTACCCACTTCCATGTATTCCAGTTGTTTTAATAAGAAGTCCCAAATTATATTGTCGAACGCTTTTTCAGCGTCCACGAATAGCAGCAGACCTTGTTTATCACACCTGTCCGTTAGGTATTCTATAATGTTTACGATATTTCTTATGTTGTCCTTCATCTGCCTACCCGGCAGAAAGCCCGCTTGATCTGTATTTATTCTTTCTACCAGAACCTCTTTTAGTCTCCTTGCCAGAATTCCTGCAAAAATTTTATAATCGATATTCAATAGGGAGATCGGTCTGTAATTCTTAATCAGTTGTAAGTCTGAGTCCTGTTTGGGGATTAGTGTGATTAATGCCTCCCTCCATGTCTCTGGGATTTCTCTCTCTTTAAGGATATTATTCATTACCTCTTGCAGTGGTTTCAACACAGCTGACTCCATCTCTTTATAGAATCTACCGGTAAACCCATCTGGTCCTGGGGCTTTCCCTTTTTTTAAGTCCTTTATTATTACTTTAATTTCTTCTTCCTCTATTGGAGCACTCAATTTTCCTTTCGCCTCTATAGGGATCTTTTTTATATTCTTAGCTCTTAGAAATCTTTCTATTTTCCTCAAGTTGTTCTTTTCGGTGTTACTAAAGAGCCCTCTATAAAAGTCCAAGAAGGCTTTCCTTATTTCTTTAGGCTTGTTTATTTCTTCTCCCTCCACTTCTATTTTGTTTATTGTGTTCTGTTCCTTCCTTTTTTTGAGTTGCCAAGCTAGTAGCTTCCCTGTTTTATTAGCATATTCAAAACTTCTCTGTCTTATTTTTTTAACTTTCCATTCAATTTCCCTATTTATCAGCATCGCATACTGAGCTTGCAGAACTTTAATGTTCTCTTTTATTCTCTTATTTTTAGGATTTTTAATCAGTTTTTGTTCGTTCTCCCATATCTGCTGGAGGATTTCTTTTTTCCCTTTTTCTCTTTTTTTGTTCTTAATTGCACTTTGTTGAATGAAGAAGCCCCGCATCACCGCCTTTCCTGCATCCCACACCACTTTTGGTCTAATTTCATTGCCTAAGTTATCCTCAAAGTATTCCTTTAACCTTTTTTTAGCTTTCTCTACTACCTCTTGGTCATCTAGCAAGTAGTCTTTCATTCTCCATCTATATGATCTTCTTTCCAGACCTTTCAGTTCCATTTTTATTGGGTTGTGGTCGGAAATTGTTTTAGCCTGGATCTCCACTCGTACCGATCTTGGAACTAATTCTGCTGAGATCCAAATCTGGTCTAGTCTCGAAGATGAGTCGTTCGGTTCTGAGTGGAAGGTGTATTGCCTTTCTTGGGGGTGTTTAAACCTCCAAATGTCTACCAGATTACAATTTTGAACCATTGAGAAAAAGGTTTGGGGTAACTTTCCTTCTTTACCTGAACTGTCCCTTAACCTGTCCATCTCTTGGGACACCACCCCGTTCATATCTCCTAATAATATAATTTTCTGGTCAAGGTAATCGGATAGCATTCCTTCTATCACCTTATAAAATTCCGATTTTTTGTCATTGGGTGCATATGTCCCCACTATTATTATGTTTTCTCCTTGCCAATTGATCTGTACTCCCACTACCCTCCCTTCCTCGTCTTTAAAGAGCTGTTGCGCTTCGATTTTTTTGTTGATATAAATAACCACCCCCCTTTTTTTGCTTCGGTCCGACGATGCGAATTCATTCCCTAATCTTTTATTAATCAGGATTCTTTTGTGCTTTCTTGCTATGTGGGTTTCCTGTAGACAAATGATATCTAAACATTCTTTCTTTAGGATGTGCTCAATTTTATTCCTTTTGCTTTTGTCGTTCAATCCGTTAACATTCCAGCTCCAAACTTTTAACGCCATGATTGTTTATTTTTATGTGAGCCTACTGTCTCCCCTTAAACCCTTCCCGCTGTCTCCTCCTCCTCTTCTTCTTCCTCCCCCTCTGTCCTCTCTGTTTCACCCTCTAGGTCTTTCTCATCTTCAGCCTCCTCGCATTTATCTTCTTCTTTTTGAATTTTTAGTTCTTTATATTTCCTTAGGAATTTACTGGTTTCTTCTAAGTTTGTCAATTTCTGTCTCTTACTCCTGTAAGTAAAGGAGACTCCTTCAGGAAACTCCCACTTAAACTCTATATTGTTCCTTTTCAATGTCTGGGCCAGTTCCTTGTATGGTTCCCTGCGTTTTAAAAGCCTAACTGGAATGTCTTTAAAGATTACTATGTAGTTTCCCCCTATATTCAGCCTTTTCCCTCTGTTTTTTTGGAGAATCATATTTCTCATTTCCTTATCCTTAAATGTAACTAAACAGTCTCCTAAAAAATTTTTATTTCTGGTTGGTTTTGCTTTCAATCTGAATGCAGATTGTATTACCTTTCCCATCTCTTCTATTGGGATTCCCAACCAGAGAGCTAACTCAGTTGTTAATTTCTCTTTTATGTTTTCTCCTTGCACTTCGGGAACGGCTCTCATCCTAAGATTGGCTTCTCTTTGTCTGAGTTCATTCATAGCAATTAAATCTCTCATATCTTCTTGACTTTTATTTAATTCCAGTATCTCGGCTTTTATCTTATCCTCCTCACGTCTCACATCTTTCATTTCTGATCTTGTCTTTTTCAAACCTTCTTCCACTGCCTGTGTCCTTCTAAATACCTCTTTTAATTGGCCCTTCAATTCGTTAACAGTTTCATCTATTTTTTTATCCATTTTCTCCATTCTATTTTCTAATTGTTCTAATTTAAGCTCAACGTTTTTCTCACTTTGTTTTATCTCGCCAAACATTCTTAGAATCTCTGCCCTAAACTCCCCTTCTTGTTTAGATCCCTTTCTATCCCCTGGAGTTCCCCCTTCAGGCCTTTTCCCCGTGTTAGACATCTTAATTAGTTAGGGGTTCCGGGTACTTTGTACGGGAGACAATCTTAACTTAGAAACTTGTTGGCCAATTCCCCTTAAACCCTTAGTAGATCAGGAACAACGTGTTTGGCAGTCCTTGTCAGCTCCTCCTAAGAGTCCTTATAAATGTTCACATCGGTCAGTATAAGTGTATGTCTTTATATTGTCAAACTTAGTCAACTAGTCCCTTTCACGTTGAGTCTTCATATATTTGTCATGGGCTTACCAAAGTACCAAAGGTAGCTGCGAGGATGGTAGGCAAGATACTCTTGATAAGCTCCTTGAGGGTATACAAAGATAAGATAAAAGGACGCTCTTCAAAACCCCTTCAGTTCAAGCTAAGGAAGAAAAGAAAGTCGAAGAAATCAAGAGCATATGAAAATAGAAGTAACGCGTCCAGGGGGGGAGACCAAAGAAAAAAAAAGGAGAGAAAAAGGAGATCTGGTTGTAGTAGTACACTTTATCCACTAGATGGCGCTCGCTGTTGCTGCTCGACTCCAGGAGAGATCTCTCTTCCCGTTTAGACTGGGGGATGGGAGACTGTTGCCGGACGCTATATAGTCCTTGGAGTCGCCCTCGGAGATTAATAATCCGTTTAGATCAGCACCAAAACCTCATCGGGTAGGCGAGGTACAGCCAAGAGTTGAGAATCGCGCTGAACCGCGTTGTTGAAGTAGGTAGCCTTTGTTGTTTAATCTCTTCCGCGTTCCGTTTCTCCTAATGGCGACGGCTCCTTCTCTTCCGCTCACCCTTGCTACGAACAACGCCACCTCTCCACCTTCCCCTTTGGTCTTTAATCTTTTGGCCGGTTCTGGGCTGATAACTTTGCCCTCTGTCCCCTGTTTTTAACGACCGACAAATTTGTTGGTCGGGTAGTTTTGTAAAGTTAGTCTTTTCAGGGGAACATAAACTCACTGGTGGAAACTCTCTTATTTTCCCGGCTCTGAGGCTTCCCTGCGTATTCGCTGATTCCGGATAAGAGTTGAACCCCCGTAAAAAGTCTGTTTCTCACCGGGTTTCTCTATTCCAAATCGTTGTATCTCCTCAAACACAGCTCACTCCCCGGTTCCTTTTTGTATGGAAGCAGAGCGCTAGTCTTCTGCGAGATCTGGGCTGTCCGCTACCAGGGAGGGAGGAAATGGCTGCCCTGTACCTGCTGCTCAGCGCCGCCGTTCTCTTCACCTTTTTAAAAGGTTACCTGACGGTGGGGCGAGCAGCGTCCAGTCCCTGCTGGGCCCCTGTATCTCCGGACACCCTCCGGACGTGTATCTGGGGTGCTTGCGCCCTTTTGCACCCCCTTTTACCTCCCTTGTAGGACCGGGTTCGCGCTCTCAGCCGAATCCCTTCTCGCTCCGAAGACGCGCTCCACCGGAAGTGTCGGTTAAATACCAAGTATTTTGGGATGGCTCCTTGGAAGCGGTGAACCGACTGAGGTCCCCAGAACCTGCACTTGCACTGCTATAGTAATAATACAGCAATCTGGGACGGCTGCCAGGTGTTTGTTGGTACCAAGACTGGTAATAGCTTGTCACTGTTGCACTGCTCATGGAACAAGAGAGTCTAACTGTCTGTCCAGGAGAGGCTGACATAGAAGGCTCCTGAGTCACCACAATCTGGGCACATGAGACTGGGGAAAGAAGAAGACCATTAGTTTCTCTGAGACCATTCTGTTTTTAAGGTACTGTCGGAAAAGTAGCCCATCCTACTCTTCTCACCTGTGCACCATGTTGCCAGGAGGACAAGGAGAGATGAGCCAATCATGATAAAATGCTCCTAGATGTCTGGGAAATGCAGGCTGTTGCTTAGAAGATGCCCTGCACTTCCTGCTTTTTATTCTGTCGCACTTAAGTAGACAACTTCCATGCCCCGCCCCTTATGGAAATCTACCTGTTTCTTCTTGGTGGATTCTACTTGTTTCTAATTGGTGGATCCTCCACCTCCGACTGTTATATGAAGACAAGCAGAAGGCTATGAAGCAAATGTCAATCAGACCAAGAATATGAAGACATTGTTTCAGGTCATTTGGTCTGGGGCAGAGAATCATTGGTACTAAATGAGTGGTAGAGATGTTGTGACACGTGCGTGCGAGCATGCGCGCGCGCGCACACACACACACACACACGTAAAGCTAAAGGACCCCTGGAAATTAAGTCCAGTCCAATTTGACTTTGGGTTGTGGCGCTCATCTTACTTTCAGGCTTTCTGGATCATGTGACCAGCATGACTAAACCACTTCTGGCGCAACGGAACACCGTGATGGAAGCCAGAGCACACGGAAACACTTTATCTACTCAAGCTGCTATCCTTTAGAACTGCTAGGTTGGCAGGAGCTGGGACAGAGCAATGGGAGCTCACCACCTTTGCACAGATTTGAACCTTCCGATAGGTAAGCCCAAGAGCAGGGGTAGGGAAACTAAGGCCCCGGGGCCGGATCTGGCCCAATCGCCTTCTCAATCCAGCCCCCAGACGGTCCAGGAATCAGCATGTCTTTACATGAGTAGAATGTGTCCTTTTATTTAAAATGCATCTCTGGGTTTTTTGTGGGGTGTGGGAATTTGTTCATATATTTTTTCCAAAATATAGTCCGGCCCCAAACAAGGTCAGAGGGACAGTGGACTGGCCCCCTGCTAAAAAGGTTTGCTGACCCCTGCCCAAGAGGCTTGGTGGTTTAGACCACAGTGCCACCTGTGTCTACACACACACACACACACACACACACAGCTTCTGATTCTGCAGAGAGTCTCATTGTAACCCTGGTGTTTTGACAGAAAGCGCCTTTGATCTGCAGTCAGAGGTTTTTGTCTCAGTTCCTCATAGGACTGCATCACTGTGGAGCCTGCTCTCGCTGCCATACCACACAGCACAGTAATAATCAGCCTCATCTGCTGCCTGCATGTTGCTGATGGTTAAATACCAAGTATTTTGGGATGCCTCCTTGGAAGCGGAAAACCGACTGAGGTCCCCAGAGCCGGTGCCTGCACTGCTATAGTAATAATACAGGAGTCTGGGAGAGCTGCCAGGCTTTTGCTGGTACCAAGACTGCCAATAGTATGTCACTGTTGCACTGCTCATGGAACAGGAGAGTTTAACCGTCTGTCCAGGAGCAGCTGACTTAGAAGGTTCCTGAGTCACCACAGGCTGGGCACTGGAGACTGGGGAAAGAAGAAGACTGTTAGTTTCTCTGAAACCATTCTGTGTTTAAGGTACTGGATGAAAAGTAGCCCTTCCTACTCTGCTCACCTGTGCACCACGTTGCCAGTAGGACAATGAGAGATGCCCCAAACATGATAAAAAGCTCTCCGACGTCTGGGAAATGCAGACTCTGTTGCTCAGATCATGCCCTTCCTGCTTTCTACCCCAACCCACTTCCTTAAGTAGGGAACTTCCATGCCCAGCCCCTTATGCTAATCTGCCGAACCTCCATTGGTGCACACACATATATAGTCTGGAAAGTTACTCAGCCTATAAGCCCCACGTCCAGCTGGACATCAGTTTCACCCAAAAGGGAGCAAACACAATCCATCTCACGTGGGGCTTCAAATTGAAATGATGTGTCTATCGTTCTGGATGCACCCCCATAATGGGGTGAAATGGGGTGATTCTGGCCAGACTCTCATGTCCCCAAGTTGGATCATGCCATTGATAAGGCATCTCAAGGTCTCCCTGGTTGGATCTATACTGTTAACGTTATTAGAACGTTTAATGTTATTCTAAAACGTCACAGGGCATACTTGCTTTTTAGTTTATTTCACCAAAAAGCTGCCTCCCTGCTGCTGGTTGCTCTGCAGCTCCTTCTGGTATCACATTTTAATGACACATTATGAATGTTAAAATGTCCTGTGTCCATATCAAAACCACTCCTTAACACTTTGTTGTTGTTGTTGTTGTTGTTTAGTCGTTTAGTCGTGTCTGACTCTTCGTGACCCCATGGACCAGAGCACGCCAGGCACTCCTGTCTTCCACTGCTTCCCGCAGTTTGGTCAAACTCATGCTGGTAGCTTCAAGAACACTATCCAACCATCTCGTCCTCTGTCATCCCCTTCTCTTTGTGCCCTCCATCTTTCCAAACATCAGGGTCTTTTCCAGGGAGTCTTCTCTTCTCATGAGGTGGCCAAAGTATTCGAGCCTCAGCTTCACGATCTGTCCTTCCAGTGAGCACTCAGGGCTGGTTTCCTCCAGAATGGATAGGTTTGATCTTCTTGCAGTCCATGGGACTCAAGAGTCTCCTCCAGCACCAGAATTCAAAACGTTAACACTTCCTTAACGTTAAAAACCATGAGTGTAGATCCACCCCCTGACTCTCCAAAAAGTTATTATAGTTCAGTTTCCCCCAAAAGTCAAATACAAACCCTTTCCCCGCCTCAGAAACAAAGCAAAACAGAAAACAAGCAGCATTAAGATAAATTCAACATTGTAATGACCGCTCACCACATCAAATGGGGGGCACTTTTTGAGTGGTTGCATGCAGCCCCCCCCCCGATCCTACGCGATTCCTGGAAATACAGTCTGGCTTCGTCTCCCCTAGCTGGATACCTGGAGGTTCCCGCCTAACCTCAGACAGTTAACCAATCCTGGCCGGGAAGGCGTTGCCAGGGGAGTTGACCAGGTAGGGTTGGGACCACCCTGCACACACAATAGATGGTGGAACTTACCTGGGAGTCCTCAGTTGGCTCCAGAGCTTCTCCCACCTTGCCCTCCCTCAGTTTATGCCTTCTTTTTGCAGGTTAACCTATTCATTAGAGGTATATGGGCACTTCTACGGTCATTGATGGTTGCTGCTGAAGGACTGGGAAGGAATTTCCCTACATTGGCAGGTTTTGCCTTCCCCGTAGCAAAACATCACAACTTTGGCAGTTTCAGGCCTTGGGCAGAATCCTTTAGTCTATCTTCCCTAAATGGGGGGGGGGAGTGTGAAGCGGTGACCCATGCCCCCCCTCCTGTGGCGGCAACCCCACTTTAGCTAATGGGGCCTCCTGCTGCCGCCGTGCCGCCAGAGCACGATTTCTGTTCTCATGCAGAAGCAAAGTTCTTAACCCGAGGTACTATTTCTGGGTTAGCCGAGTCTGTAACCTGAAGTATATGTAACCTGAAGCGTATGTAACCTGAGGTACCACTGTATAACATTCTTGTAAAAAAAAACAAGCAAACTATCACACAATTCTCAGGTATCCTGGCAGACAGGATTTCTGCTGTAGACCCGCCTACTATGATGTATGTATGACACTTTTGGAGTGGGCAATGTCAACAGTCTTTTAAGCTTCCTGCACACTTTTTGTTCAGGGTCTCTCCCTCCTTGGAAGGGGGGGGGGACTCTGTTGCAACAGGAAAATAAATACCTGCCTTGCCTTCCACTGGATCCAGCCTCCATCCATTCTTCTCTGACCAGTCATGGACTTGGGGGACTCAGAGTCCCGTGGGGAGTTGGGCAGCAAAAGCCAAACCCCCATGATTTACATCAGAAGGATGCAGGTGTCACGATTTCACAGTCTGCCAGACATAGATAGTTGACAATCATGCGAGGCAGAACGTTACCCTTGTCATACTGGGTGCAGTGCAGTAGTAAGGAAGGGAGCCCCCTCTGGTGCCTGAACCTATAACTGCATTCAACTTATCACCTCTCGCTTACAATCCTTCTGCAAACCTCCTGGGCAGTGCAGACAGATAAAAGACACTGCTTTCCATCTAGGTTGGCAAAATCAGTGATCTGAGGTGAAGGACACAGTCCAGCCAGGCAAACACACTTAAGGAGGGAGAAAAACAGGGCTGGTGAGGGGTGTGGCTTAGAGATGAATCCCAAGGACCTCACAGGGCTGTATTGGGGCCCCATGGCCTGACATTCCCCATCTCTGCCATAAAAGTGGGTCCATATATGATATAACTAGAGAAAACTCAGCCTACAAAGAATGGAAAAGATTTGCAAGCCAAGAGGAATCAACTCTCCTTCCACGCATGTTCCCCACCAGAGAAAGGTCCCTCCAGAGTCAACAGACAATGCGCTAGCAATTCCTCTTTCACAGCTACAGGTTTTTGTCTCACTTCCCCCTCTGACTGTGTCATTGTGGCCAGTGCTGTGTGCCGTCCCACCAGAGCAAGCAGTGATAGTCTGCCTCATCCTGCACCTCAGCTCTGGCAATGGTTAACGTGGCTGTCTTGCCAGACACGGAGCCAGAGAATCGGTTCGAGATCCCTCTGGGCCTGTTGCTCCCACCGTAGATGATCAGCTCAGGGGTCTGGCCAGGTTTCTGCCGGTACCACTGTTGATGGTGAGTGTCTAATTTATCCCTTGAACAGGTGATTTGAGCATCTTGCCCCCGAGACACGGAGACGGATGGAGGCTGCCTTACTAAGGAACCTGCGAAGAGAAGGAAGCATCTCATCAGAAAGGGAGTCTCTGATTGTTCAAATACACACACAGGCAAATGCAGGTTTCCTTCATACCTGAGCAGTAAGTGAGCAGGGTGATGAGAAGGGATGCCCAGAGCATGATGGGAATTTAGATCAGAAAACCTTCCCAAGGCAGGAAGGCACAGGGGGTTTACCAGCTCAGACCCTCTGCTCCTCTCTTAAGTCTCACAGAGAACCTGTGACTCAGCCCCACATTCAAATCCTTTCCTTCCAAAAGCAACACCCCCTCCTCCTACTCACACCAACACTGTATACAGAGTTAAAGCCTGGCGAGGGCTGATTCTGCTCATTGCAGCCTCTCAGGTAGCAAGGGATGGATCAGTCAGTTTCAGTACCTCTCTGTTCCTCATTTTTTCAATCTTGATTTTGTGTTGCCACATTTCTGCCTGAAGGACCCACATCCTCCTTTCCATCTTCAGAGAAGGAAGGGACATTGTCAGAGCTCAAGGATGCATTTCCTTCAGGAAAAGGCACTCTGTGTATGAAGGAAGGGACAGTGAGAAGTGTCAGCTGGGGAGAGTTCTGAGGGCCAGATTGAGATGCCTGGGGGGCCATATTCAGACCCTAGACCTGACATTTCCCACCCCCGGATAAAACTCTGAATGATAACACGATGAAAAACCACTGATGTATAAGAGCACTCCATTTGTTTTGTGAACTTGGAAAGATATGGAGGTGATGACTCACATGAAAGATTAGAATGTTGCCTAATTTGGAACCTCCATGTCCAGAAGCAATATATCAGATTCTGGGCACACCAGGTTGTGATTCTCTTTGCTTCTGCTTCCCAGAGCCCTCTGGCTGGCTGGCATTGCAAGGGGAATACCGGACAAGACAGAGATGGGTCTGATTTAGCAAAGTGAGACTTTGTGCGCCACCATTCATGTGCAGCCTCAGTCCCTATTGAACACCCATGGTTTTTATTACAAAATGCAAGTGCGGTGTGTGTGGACTGAGTATTGTAACGGAGTAGACATGTCATGATGGACTACAGGAATGATTCTGTGCAGCCATTTTTCTACTCTATGTCTCATGATGCTTTATCCATCGCCCTTTTCCATTATATGCAGGTGTTAAAATGTCACAGTCCGCCAGGCATAGGCAGTTGAGAAGATCTGTGAGGCAGAAGCTCTCTGTCCTCCTTCATGGTGCTGCTCAGCTGTAGGAAGAGCGCTCCCTCTGTTACCTGAAACGATAACTGCATTGTTCTTGTTGCATGTCTTCCGGTTCTCTTGAGAACCCTACTTCCAGTGAATGGATCATGCACTCTCTCTCCAAAGGCTTCCCCATTTCTGTGCACATCTCTTAGTTGGAGAACGACTTCACAACGATTCAGAGAAGTCCAAACTTCACGTAGGCATTTTGGTTCTGGAGTTGTTCTGGGAGTTGCATGTTGGGTAGGTTTGCCTTTAAAAGCAACCAACTCAAACTTCTTCTCCACTTCAAACCACAGGTTGGCAACCTGAGGTCCAAGGGGGTGTAACCAGCCCTTGGCTTACTTTTGGACACACTAATGGTTTGTCCCAGAGCTGCCTGCTCTTTCTAAGTTCCTTCTTTTGTCTTCGTTCCCTCTGTATTTTCCCTACTTTGGAAAGCCTTTCTATTTGGCCCCAGAATGCTATAAGGGAACACTGACGAGGAGGTCTTCACAAAAAACAACAACTCTGGGCCATCCACTGATGTAACGAAGCACTGTTCTTTGACCTGGGGCTCTAAAGATGCTTTGAATTTGAGCTCCCATCAGCCTCAGCCACCAGCACAGCTGCAGTGCAGAACATGGGGAGGTTCAACATTTCCTGAGAAATATGTAGTGCAAAACAGCCATATTGGCTGGGGCTAATGGATGTTGGGGAGCTAAAACCAGCTGGACCAAGGCTGCAATGAAGCCTGAGGAACTTGAGCATGATGAGTTTTTGTTTCAGAACCTTAGGTAGCCGTATCACTGTGTAACGTGAAAGACCCACTTGCAGAATTGTATGCACCACAGTAATAAACTGCCTCGTCTCCTGCCTGCACGTTGGTGATGGTTACAGGGTTAAACTGGAAGAACAGGCAACACAGAGGTTTACCCAAAATCACCAAGACCCAAATTGCACAAATTGTAAATAAGCATCCTGTAAAAAACACACATATTTAGCTCACACACATTCAGCTTTATGCTTGGCAAAAAGATTTTTTAAAAATGAAAAGGAGGGTGGAAACAGGGAGAAGGGAAAAGGGGGTCTGGGAAAAATGACTTTGGCAATGTGAGACTGTTAAGTTGTGGGCGAACATAGCAGACGACACAGCGATTTCTCCAGAGCAGCTCTTTATTTGTAAGCTGGGCAGAACTGAACAGCAAACAGCTCAGCCGGCCTGCTTTTATAGGCAGCCGGCTGTCAACATTGTAGCAACAACAACCCAGGGTTTCCCGCCTAAAATAACTGACGTGGACCTGAGTGAAAACTATCTACAGTATCCCCCTGCTGGCCCAGGGTGAGAACTTCAGTACATAACAGAGACCATCAATAGAGAGAAAAGGGAAGCACTTTTGAGTCACGTTCCCCTTCTGGTTTTATCACTGTGTGACTTGTCTCCATCCCAAGCAGCACAGTAATAGTCAGCCTCATCCTCTGACTTCACATTGGTGATGGTTAAATAGGCCACTTCCTTTGGGGAATCATTGGAAGGAGAGAAGCGGCTGGAGAACTCTGGTCCAAAATTTGTCTTGTCTTTGTCTATGTTCCGCAACAGGATAAAACTCGGGCTCTTTCCTGCTTTGTGTTGATACCAATCGAAACCTCCAAAGCGGTAGCCACTGCTGATTGTGCAAGCGATTTGAACGGTACCTTCCAGGGATGCAGACTGAGTAGCCAACTGCGTCAGGGTGAACTGGGCGAAGGACCCTGCAGAGGGGAGAAATGGAGATTTGTGAAGCAAGCAAGAAGTGTTTGTTTGCTGTAATGCTAGTAAACCAATGAATCAGAGCAGAATAATGTGGAAGGGGCACAGTTGAGTGGTCTAGCATCTGCTTTCTGTATACTGACAGTGCCAGGCACGGCAGAGGACAGAAAACCTGCCAGTCAGTGCAGGCAACCCTAAGCTCGATAGACCAATGTTCCACCAAATATGGGATAGCTTCCTTCCTTCCTCTGTAGAGGACAAGAGCATGAAGGAAAGGTCTTCTTCACCTGAGTAGCAAGTAAAGAAGGTGAAAAGGAGCAAGGGCCACTCCATCCTGTCTGTGCTGTCCAGGGTCCTGAGGTCAAAGGGTGCCCGTTGCTATTCTCCAGCACTCCCTCCCTCTCAAATACCCAGAATGGGTCCCTCATGCAAATCTGCTGGCTCTTCCTCATTGGCTAGAAGCTAGAGTGAACTTGCAGAAGGTCTCCGCATCTACATATAAGCGTCTCCTGCAACCAAACATTGCGTGTCGAGGTCCCCAGGGCCATCCCAATAACTCTCACATCACACAGGAATTTTTGTTTAAGGTTTTTGGCATAATTTTGGCCACAACTTTATTAAAATACAAAAATGTGAGTGGTTGCTTAGGCATCGGTGGCGACTATCTGCCCCCCCCCCATGGGGGACAGACTGACATTCTGCACGCCTGTGAAAGTGAGAAAAGGGGAATATAATTGGGGGTAGCGACGGAGCAGGGAACCTGCCCTCAGCCCTCCCCAAATGTAACCAGGGGCTTTTGCATGGCCCAAGCCCCTTGCTAGGGTGGACAAAAGCAATAGTGAGCCCCTGATTCCTTTAAAAGAATCCCTTGCTGCAGCAGCAGCAGCAGCATTAGAGGGGCAGGCACAGCCAATCCATGCCCCTCAACCAATCAAGCCATAAACAAATACCTAACCACAACCTTACAAATTGTGACGATTTGCTATGCAGTAGGCAAAAACCAAATGGCCCCAGCCAATCAGCCAGATGGACAAAATTCCTACTGGGCCCCTGCCCCAAGAGCAGACGACCCCATGACAGGCATAGCAACGTCAAAGCGAATGACCCTAAATATAGGGAGGGGGGATGGGCAATCCGATGCATGGGCGAAAAGAGGAAGCTCTAGCCTCGTGCAAGGAGGTTTAGCATTTCTGGCTGTCAGTCAACAAATGGCAACATTAACTTCTTCCCAACGACAAGGGAAGCCCAATCGCACCAGTGGCCAACGATCAATTAGCCTGCCCCACAACTTTGGAGTGTCCTGTCGGCCCAGACCGCAACACGTGGTCTCCATGAAGGAGAGCACGCTTTGCAGCCTAGAGGCCTTCTCTTCAGACTGTGAGCCAGCCACGCCTTTTTTGTGGCATTTCTGTTTCGTTCTGCTTGCTGCTTCTTTTCTTTTTCTTTCTAATTAATTTATTAAATTTTCTGTTTTACAATTTAAAGTACTCATTTTCACATCCTTTAGATATCCATGACTTCTTCTCTTTCCATGGTTCATTTTACATACCATAAACTCCCGCATATTTTACAAAAAGCATACCATTCAGTATTCCCTATTGCATCCATTAAAACTTATTTACACTGTTGAATTGATCTTAATGCTGCCATCAATTTCAGTTGTACATAGTTATGTCTCATATATACAGTAAATGTTTTCCAATCTTCTCTAAATGTATGTTCTTCTTGTTCTCTTATACGAAGTCTGTAAGCTGCGCATGTTCCATCAGTTTCAGTTGTCATTTGTCTTTATTTGGGACCTAGAACCTTAATTCTTCATCCTGAAGTTTTCAGAATCCACAAGGATTGTGGTACTTTTCTAAAACATGGCCTAAATCCATGTGGACCGTAAGAGCTGAAAGGCAAGACCATCCATTGAGGCACAATGTACGGGATGCAGGGCCAGTACAAAGTCCCAGTCCCATGCAGAGAAAAATGCCAATGGGTAGTTGATCTCTGAGTGAAAAGGAAGCCTCTGAGTTGCTCATGTATGCTAAACGTGCTTCTGCTTCACTTCACAGCAGAGTAGCAGGGTGTACAGGTGGTGTCTGATATACGGTAATAGATTTCTGCAATAATTGGGGGAGAAAGGGCTGACATCTCCCCCTACAGGGGAAAGCTGGGATAGCAGGCAACAGAGAGGATTACCAAAAATTAGCAAGACCCCATTAGCACAATTTGTAAGTAAGCAAGCCCGCAACAAACACACATTTAGCTCACTCACAACCAGATTTATATACTTGTCAAAAAGATTTTTTTAAAAAAAACAGAAAAAGAGGGTGGAAATAGGGATAAGGGAAAAGGGGATCTGGGAAAAACGACTTTGGCAATCCCACCCACCATTGCAACCAATGTGCTTTAACTACTATACAGGGGTACCTCGTGTTACATATGCTTCAGGTTACATACACTTCAGGTATACTGAGTTGAATAGGATCCAAATTGCAGCAGTCTGTTTGATCCTAGAACAATAGGATTCAGAATGCAGCAGTCTGATTGGTCCACAGGAGCCACTCAATCCAACTCCAAGTGGAAGTGAATCCACAACCTGATTGGCCTACAGGAAAATCTCGGAATTAGCCAATCACGTGGGGCCCATTGTGTAATAATGTATATAAAGCAGACATTTCGGGGGAACTTCCATTCCTCCTCACTACTATGAGCTGAATAAAGAGCATGAAATCCACACTCGACTCCGAGTATATTTCACTAGCAGTTCGAAAGCACGCCAATGCAAGTAGATAAATAGGTACTGCTGTGGCGGGAAGGTAAACGCCGTTTCCATGTGCTCTGGCTTCTGTCACAGTGCTCTGTTGCGCCAGAAGCGTTTTAGTCCTGCTGGGCACATGACCTGGAAAGCTGTCTGTGGATAAACGCCGGCTCCCTCGGCCTGAAAGTGGGATGAGCACCACAACACCATAGTCGCCTTTGACTGGACTTAACCCTCCAGGGGTCCTTCACCTTTTATAACTTTATGTTAAAAAGTCACCACATTTCTTCATATGACGCTAACTCAGAACATGGCTGAACTGGAAGCACCAGACATGTAGCCACACGTAGTGAACTTCACTTCACGTCACAGGTGTAGGGGGTGCAGATATCCTCTGACATCCCCATATCTGCCGAATGTGGGGGGAAAGTGGACCGACACCCCCCAAGTCCCTTCAATGTGTGCTTGTGAAATGAAAACATCTGAATCTCTACATCATGTTATGTTTATCTGCCCTTTGTACAGTTCAGCCCGTGCTAGTATACTAAACTCCATAATCCAGCCTATGGCCGACAAACCAGTAGACCTACAGCTTGCCTGGGTTCTTCAAGATGTGGTTCCTTATATTACCCTACAGGTTGCTAAATTCCTAACAGCCGTCCTCTCGTACAAGAGACGGAACGGAATGTTAGCTGATTATTGATAGTTATAAGAATTTTCTATAATGACATCAGATATTGATTTTAGTGTAGTGCCTAAAATTTTTAATCTTAATCTTAAACTTTTCTTATGAATGGCTAATATCTGTCCTTGTGAGTTGTGAATTGTGTTATACTATTTGTGGTTTGTACGAGTCCGCTGTTTTATTTGATTTGTTTTGTTGTGTTGTGTTTCATGATGGGCGTAAAGCTGAATAAACATTTTGATTTGACCGACACCCCCCTAATGTCTAAAGCGGGAATAGCAGGCATCATATCAGCTAATTACAGCAACATGAACACTAATGGTACCTAATAGGAAATCAGATGTTCTTTGTCAGTGGCCCAGTGCTACTCCTTCAGGGTTTTGAGTAAGACTTGAATTTCCAAACGTTTTTGCCTGATAATGGCTTACTCTTTAATTTTTAAGTATTTCAGGTATTTATTTATTTATTGAACTTATTCCACCTTTCCTGCTCTAAGGACCCCAGGGCAACAACAATTGATGAAACAAAGCATTTTAAAAGCAATTGCTTGCTGGGTTATACTGATGTGGAGCAGGGGCTGGAATCAGATGTCATTTTAGTTCTGTCCAACCCTGCTATTGAAAAGGCTTAAGGCTCAGAATGAAGAAAGCTCTGTGGTGAATCTAAACTCCTTGCTCTGAAGGAGGAAACATGAGTGTTTTTGTCTCAGTTCCCCATCAGACTTGATCACCGTGTAACACATTGCTGAACCAATCCCCACAGTAATAAACAGCCTCATCGTCAGCCTGGGTGTTGGTGATGGTTAAATAGCCCATATTCCCAGAGAGGGAAGCAGTGAATCGATCAGGGATCCCTGTTCCTCTGCTGCAACCATTACACTGCACATAGTGAGGGACTTGTCCAGGTCTCTGCTGAAACCAGTAAATAAAGCCACGATTGCTGCTGGCGGTGCAGGAGAGTTTAGTGGTTTCTCCTGGTGACACAGACTGAGAGGGAGGTTGAGTCATCGTATCCTGTGAAATGACACCTTTGGAAGACGGAAAAATGAAAGGAAAACATTTAATCTTGCTTCTGCTTCCAGATATGAAGGAAGCACTATGATAAATGCATAGCATCTGTTTCTGTTCTGAGTCCTGAGGAGTGTGAGTCCTCCACATGCTTACCTGAGAAGTAGCTGAAAAGTGCAAGGAAGGACAGAGTCCAGGCTTTGGTGAGCATGGTTTGACTTTCTAAAAACAAAGGGTACCTGGATGAGCCTTCCTGCTTCTGTCCTAAATCTCCCCAGGAACTGGAGACAAAGGTCCTGTCATATAAAGCTATTGATGCCCATTGGCTTTGCTAAAATGCCACTCCTCCTCTGGGGAGGTGGGACAATCTATCTCAGCCAATGAACAAAGAAGATATTTGCATGAGGAAGAGTATATAAAAAGAAGAGGGAAGGTTCTTTGTACTGGAATGAGAGAAATATGAAATTTGTGAAGCATTGGTCACTGGAATAAGACTCTCGAGAAAGCAAATTAGGCCAGGGTGGGTGTGAGATGGAAACTTGGGAAATATATTTTAATCATTTTAATTAAATTTTCCGTTTTACATTTTAGAATATTCATTTCTAAAAATATCAAGGACTTCTTCTCTTTCCATGACTTGTTTTGCATAACATAAAAGCCTGCATATTTTACATAAACTAAACCATTCAATATTACATTATTAGATCCATCAAAACCTATTTGTTGAATTTATCTTAATGCCGCCAACGTTTTCAAGTGTACACAATTCCTCCGCCCCCCAATATATTCAATAAACATTTTCCAATCTTGGGAAATAACCCATTCCTCTCTCTAAACAGTAATTCAAGGACAGATCCCTGAGAATGATGGGAGAGGAAGGGAACATGTCAACAGTCCTGTCCCTGATAATCCCCCCAGCCAGCTCCTCTTCTCTGGCCTTTTCTCCATCACCATCAAACTTATTTAAAGTCACCATAGAAGTCTCCACTGAAAGCTTCCCTCTCTGATGCACAGGATACCATCCCAGCACCTGAGTCTGCCATCTAGCTCAGGATCAGGGGGAAAATCCTACAGCAACATTCCACCAGGGGCTGCATGCGGGGAGGGGTGTGTTTCTTGAAAGAAAAGTAGATGGACTAGTGAGTCTGACCCTTATCTTTGCCAGTGGTGTTACAATAGGGGGTGGTGGTATGCCCTGGGTTCCATGTCTGAGGGGGTGACAAGAAATCACCCCGCACGGGCTCGCAGTGGCGCAAGCAGCCATCACTCCACCACAGCTGCATGTGGAGGATTCTCTGTTCGCAGCTGCAGCCGTGAGCGGAGGATCCCGGCGGCAAACCGCTAAGTACAGTGCATGTGCGGCGTCGCACGCATGCACTGTACGTAGAGACGCCGAACAAGCACTGTATAGCAGTTTGCTGCCGGCGCCACTCCAGCACTGTACGGATGGTGCTGGGATCCTCTGCTCGTGGCTGTAGCGGCGATGGAGGGATCCCGGGACCGTCCGTACGGCGCTGTTCTGGCGGCAAACCGCTATACAGTGCATCTGTGACACCGCACATGCGCCCTACATAACATCACCCGCCCCGGGTGCCACAATGCCTTCCTTCACCCCTGATCTTTGCACAGTAGGGTACATTCCAGCCATAGAAGATTCAATGGTTCCAACACACTCCCCAACACCCCTTCATTCCATTAACCAAGAGCTTACCTTCCAATGACACATTCCAACCTACTGAAAACGTTATTTTCCGCATGGAACATCTTAGAACAGTGAGGACTTCGTGTGTGTGTGTGTGTGTGTGTGTGTGTGTGTGTGTGTATTAGCAGATATTTTACTGTTATTTTACTGTGTCTGGCTAGTGATATTAGGGCAGTAAAACAAAGCATAAATTCTGAGTTTAAACTGCCACAAGGTTCACGGAGTGGTTTTTTCCTGGTATCTTAAACATGCAGCACCTCTGGCATCTGTGCCAAATGCAGAAATTTTCAGCAATGGATGATGTTGATGGAGGAGTTTGCTCAGCAGATACCTTGAATGAACTTGGAGTAAAAATTTGAAACCTGCAATGTGCATTGATCTCTGTCCACTTGTTGGATGAGTGATTTTTGACCTGGATAAAGGACTGGAATGAGTTGCAGTCCCTCTCATATGCCCTCCAACATTTCTCTGAAGAAAATAGGGATGTCCTATTCAATATTATTATTATTATTAATAATAATAATAATAATAATAATATATACAATGCACACACAACATTACAACTACAATCATTCACATACCAACAGCACAAAAAATACAAACATAAATGTTACACCTACGTGACTTCCCTCCACCAGTGTTTGTCATTTTATGTTTATTATATTATTTATATTGCAATTTGTAATTCTCATCTTTAATACTATCATTTAACTAATATTTTGTTTTCTGAATCAACTTCAATATTATTGTTGTTGTTAAATAATAATAAAGCATATAAAAATGGAATAAAACATTGAACATTAAAAAACTTCCCTGTACAAGGCTGCCTTCAGATGTCTTCTAAAGGCTGTATAGTTACTTATTTCCATAACTGGGGGGGGTTGCTGGGGGGGTCAAACATTTCTCTGATGGAAATAGAGACATCCTAAGGGAAAGCGGGACATTCAGGGATCAGACCAGAAACCAAGATGCCTTCTGTAAATCCCAAATCACCCCTGGAATATAGGGACATCTGTCATCTCTACTATTCAAAGAGTCCCATGTAAAGATCAAATGAAGCTCTGTAGCAAATCTGAACTCCTAGCTTGAAGGAGGAAGAGAGAAGGTTTTTGTCTCAGTTCCCCATTAGATTTGAGCACCGTGGAACGCATTAATACTGCTATACCATGTGCCACAATAATAAGCAGCCTCATCTTCAGCCTGAGTGCTGGTGATGGTTAAATAGCCAACATTTCCAGAGAGGGAAGCGGTGAATCGATCCGGGATGCCCTCACCTCGGTTTTGGCCATTTTGGTGCACATAGCGAGGGCCCAGTCCAGGTCTTTGTTGATACCAAGTAATGTAGCCCACTTTACCATTGGGGGTGCAGGAAAGCTTAGTGGTTTGTCCAATGGACACAGACTCAGAGGCTGTTTGAGTCATAGGAGACTGTGAAATGACACCTGTGTAAAAAAGAAATGAAAATCATTGTCTTGATTCACTTAGGGTGCTTAGATATATCAGGCAGGCACTAAGCTCAATCTGCAATATAAATAGTTTTGTTGTTGGGAATTAGATCTATGGAAAGCGAGTCCACTACATCCTTACCAGAGAAGTAGCTGAGAAATGCAATGAAGGACAGAAACCAGGCCATGGTGAGCTCTCTAGAGGAGACTGACTTTCTCAAAGAAACAGAGAACTGGCAGGGACCATACTGCTCCTATCTTATATCCTCCAGGACCCAAAGATGAAAGGTATGTCACTTAAAGCCTATTGGCTTTGCTAGAAATGCCCCTGTGGAGGCGGGACATTCCAAGTCAGCCAATGAACAGAGAAGACATTTCACATTTGCATAAGAAAGAATATTTGAAAGAGGAGACACTCCTGGCTTTGTCCTGGGATAGCAGAAATATGAACTTTCTATGGCAACATTTGCAGCAATAGGAATAGGGAGTGAACATATGGGAATTTGTGGAATTTGCCCTGGCGGATGAGGGGCCAGGAGGGAGAAAACTTAACAGATAATCCTTCCAACCAGCTCTGGCCTTTCTCCAACCCCACCAAACTTATTGAGGCCTTAGTGGTCTCTGTTGAAGGCCTCCCTCACCTGTCTCAGAATCTGACTCTATCCTCTAGCTCAAGAGTGGGGGACAATTCCCAGAGCTGCATTCTCTCACTAGGAACATTTCAGAAGGTACTTTTTCAGAAGTCCTTGGTGGAGCCAGAAGCATAAGTAGATGGAATAGTAAATTTGAACCAGGTGTTGGTAGAATTGGATGCATTCCAGCCATGCAAAACATAATGACTGCTCCCCGCTTAAAACGGGGGGTGCCCTTTGCGTGGACGCGCGCAGCCCCTAGATCTGGAGCGGCTCCATCAGCATAGGCTTGGCTTTGCCTTCCCTCAGGTGGGATACCTGGAGGTCTCCGCCTACCCCAGTCAGTTGTCCAATCCCACCTGGGGGAAGTGTTGCCAAGGAGACCAGGCCAGGTAGGGGAGGGATTACCTGCCCACACAATAGAGGGAGGATCTTACCTGGGAATCCTCACTTGGCTCCAGAGCTTCTCCCACCCTACCCACCCTCAGTTAATGTCTTATTTTGCAGGTTAACTTTTCTTCACAGATATGCGGGCGCTGCTACATTAAGGTCGCTGTTAAAGGGCCAGAAAGGAATTTCCCTGCATTGGCAGGTTTCGCCTTTCCCGTAGCAAAATGTCACAACTTTGGCGGTATCAGGCCTTGGGCGGAATCCTTTAGTCCATCTTCCTCTTTGCGGCGGTGATACCAGGGTTCCCCGTTAAAGGGGTTTCTGAAGGTAGGCTTTGACCGTACGCCGGAAGGTCGTCATTGCTCTCCCCTGCGGCGGCATAATGGGGACGGCTATCTCTGCTTGAACATATGTTCTCCAGAGCCGGCCCATCCCCCCCACACACACTGGATAACCCTGATGCTCCCTAGGTCCCCGGCAGGGGACTGGGGAGGGAGAACGCCCAATGCCTGAGCCAAGGTCTACCCACATTTGAAATTTAATAAAGTTGTGGCCAATTTAATCCCATAGCACGTTGTCTTGAGTCGTTATTCCACATGACGGGGGGGACCGCTCGGGATCTGGGGACTCTGCCTGTCCACGCAAAGGTTTCAACACACTCCCCAACACTCCTATATTCCAATCAGTAAGAGGTATTATCACAGGCTCATAGCTCAAGGACACATTTCAGCCTGGCAAAAACATATCAGGTCAAGCAGCAGGCATGGTGTGGTCTGTGTCCTGGAGAGATGTGTGGCCCTGCAAGAATTCTGAGGGCCTGATAAGAGAGGACTGGAGGGTCATATTTGACCACTTCCAATCTGAGTTTCTCCACCCACCCTCTAGAATGTAGATGATAGGTGTTTTTGAAACTACATCTTCCAGGATTCCATGTGCCTAGGGAGGCATTCAGGGCAAATAAGTGAAGTAAGGTAAGGACCCATGGACAGTTAAGTCCAGTCAAAGGCCACTTTCTGAGCTCTTCTCAATTTTGGGGAGAGCGGTGGAGGAAGGCTGTCCAGAGACTGTGACTCTGTTAACCCTCTCTCCCCCAGTGTTTCTTCTCCTAGCTGTTCACCATCCAGTGTTTCCCAGCTTCTGCCTTCTGAACTATGCCCCTCTGCAAACCTCTGTTCCCAATCTATACTGTCCTCAAGCTCCTAGGAAGATTCAGGATCTGGAGCAGGAGCAGGGGGAGGGCGAGGCTCCCACCACCCCTCCTCAGTGCAGCCTTGTCCCTGACACAGGTTGAGTCATTGTATGTTGAGAAATGGCACCTTTGGGGAGGAAATGAAAAGAAGAAGAAGAGCTTGATTCATTGATTTTGCTAACAAATAGCCTCAAACCGCAATGATATATGCAGGATATAATGGGTGTTGTGGACCCAGAAACCTGAAGAGTCACCTGCATCTTTACCTGAGATGTAGCTGAGAAGTGCAAGGAAGCCCAGAGCTCAGGCCCTTTCTAGAGGAGTCTGCCTTTCTCAAAGGAACAGATAAGGTCCAAGGATCTTCTGGATTTTTTTCTTAAATCCCACCAGGAACTGCAGGTGACGTTACTGTTTTGGAAAGCTACTGGTGCCCATTGGCTTTGCTAGAAATGCCACTCCTCCTCTGACCTTCTAGCCCAACTAATAAAGAGAAGATATTGAAACGAGTGAGGGTATTTAAAAAGAAGAGGGGGGAAGGATCCTGGTGTAGTTCTGGGATGAGACTAAAATGGTGTAAATAGAGTAGAGAGGGAACTAAGGCAAGATCTTGAAAACTGGGAAGATCCTGTTTTCCTGTGAACAGTAATCCAAACACCAAAGACTTGGTAAGGCAGCAGGGGAGCTCCAGAAATAGATTAGCATTTTTCCTGGGGTCCAGAGCAGAGGGGGAAAACACTCCTCCACCCCAAACATCAGAATGCCAACCAAACTCTGAGCAGGACTGAAGAGGAAGCACTACAGATGGAGCCATGCATGGAGGAGATGCTTCATTTCACATCACAGGTGTGGGGGTTGCTCTCAGATCCTCATTTTGCCCAGTTTGTGAGAAGTGGACCAACATCTCCCCCTGAAGATAAAATCAGAGATAGCAGCCATCATATAAGCTACATACAACATGAGCCCTAATGGAGTACTATGTGAAAACTCATTTTCATTCTTAGTGCTTCAGCACTACATACTTCTTCACACATTTAAGTAAGACCCTGATTTCCACAACATGCCTGCCTGATATGGCCAAAATCTTCCTTTAGTAATAGTGATTCTACTGTGTCTGGTCAGTGTAAGTTGATAAAATAAGGCCCTGCTGGCTTTGTCCAGCAATGTTGTGGTCATCTTTAACACCTGCCAACATTTTCAACCACTTGAATGTGAGTTCTTGCTGGGGTGGTTTGTTCTGCAGGCACCTTTCTTTAATCCACTTGCCATGAGATTTGGCAACCTGCAGTGTGTACTGAGGTCACTGGGTGATCTTCATGTGGAGAAGAAGATTCAGTCAGATGCCATTTTAGTTCCATCTGGCTCTATCCTTGAAAGAGCTTCAGGCATAAATTTAGCTCCGTAACAAATCTGAATGCCCTCTTCAGCAAGAAGAGTGAAGGTTTTTGTCTCAGTTCCCCATTAGACTTGATCACAGTGTAACTCATTGCTAAACCAAGCCACACAGTAATAGTCCGCCTCATCATCAGCCTGGACGTTGGTGATGGTTAAATAGCCTGTATTCCCAGAGAGGGAAGCAGTGAATCGATCAGGGATCCCTTCTCCCCTGCTGCCACTATTATAATGCACATACCGAGGGGCTTGGCCAGGTCTCTGCTGATACCAGTAAATATAGCTACGACTACTGCTGGCGGTGCAAGGGAGTTTAGCAGTGTTTCCTGGGGATACAGACTCAGACACAGGTTGAGTCAACGTAGACTGTGAAATGACACCTTTGGAAAATGGAAAAATGAAAGGAAAACAATTAACCTTGTTTGTGCTTCCAAATCTCTAACGGGTCCTATGATTAATGCACAGTATTGATTTGTTGTTGAGCCAGAATCTGAGGGAAAGGGAGTCTTCCACACTCTTACCTGAGAAGTAGCTGAGAAGTGCAAGGAAGCAGAGAGTCCAAGCCATGGCGAGCTCTCTAGAGGCTTCTGACTTTGTCAAAGAAACAGACCACCGGCAGCAGGCTTCCTGCTTCTCTCTTCAGTCCCCCAGGAACTGCAGATTGAGGGTCTGTCATATAAAGTTATTGATGCCCATTGGGTTTCCTAGAAATGCCTCACCTCCTCTGAGGAGGCAGGAGATTCCAGGCCAGCCAATGATCACAGAAAACATTTGCATGAGGGAGGTTATTTAAAAAGAAGAGGGGAGGCTCCTGGTTTCGTCCTGGGATGACGGAAATGTGCAGCCAGAGAGCATTTAATCTTTGCATTTCTGAAAGATTGGGCACATTTGGTTCCCTTAGAACAAAGAAAATTGAAGGTAGCAAGAGTCCAGGAAAAATATTATAACTTTGACACAGTCTGGGACGACTTTATAGATCATACAAATAATGAACTGTGCCTATCGTCAACAACACAGTTTGGAGTGCACGAAGCGCATATTTTAATTAGTATTTGTTCTTTCTTTCCTCCTGTCTTGTATATACAAAGTACTGCAGACCAGTAGTGCTGCTAACATGTATATTTATTATGATGATTATTTGCATTTTCAAAAACAGGAACAGAGAGCATATTTAACCCCCCTCCCCTCCCCCTGTCCCACTTACAACTTCATACATCGTGTATACATATTTTCCAAGTTATTACATCTTAACTTTTATGCTTGTAAGTGTTTACTCAAACCAGCACTTCTAATATTAATATAAATAACAGCAAGGACATTGGGCAACCTCATCCCTTTATATATCATACATTTAATGTATCTTTTCATTTGTGGACAACAGACCAAGCGATGGAGGTTACCGTGTATCGTTCTGTGTTTGTTAAGATTTTGACGGTTTTAGCATATACACTGTGGCAAGGTTGTGTTTTGTCTTCGGAGATGACTCTCTGACTGCAAGTGGGCTGGCTTGCCCCCACGAGTGAGGGGGCCGTGGCCATACGACATGCACACGACATGCGTGCATGTCGTGTGACATGCTGACATCATGCATGCACACTGCAGAATGCCTTTCCCCATGTACGCCCACTCAACCCTGCAAAATCGGCACTGTTACAGCTGCCACCTAATGCATTTGCCACTTATGCATTTGAAAAAATAATATCTTTTTTTTTCATGTGGCAATACCAAGACTTTGGAACTCCCTGCCTATTGACACCAGCAGTGCCTTCATTGCACTGTTTTTGTTACCTGTTGAAAATATTTTTGTTTAGGCGAGCCTTTCTGGGTGGAATGCTGACATGGGTTTTAATCTATTTTTAGCTTATTATTGATTTCAATTGTTTCTGAAAGTTTTGAATAGGAGTTCAAAACAGTTCGTTGCAGATAGTTTCATTGATTTATTGTTTCGTGAACCACTTTGAGGCTTCGTTATAATCAAGAGGTGTATATAAATCTTGTGAAATAAAATTTTAAAAAACAGAGCAGTTCATTAATGCACACTTTTCTATCTCTACTGTTGGAAGATGTATGCTTCCAAATAAAAATGGTGGGGAGAGTGCTGTTGCAGTCAGGTCCATAATAATGTGGCTGGTTCATGTGAGAAAAGCATACTGGACTAGGGGTTTATCCCCACTTGTCATGTGTCTAAAAAGCAGAGGTCCATGGGGGATATATCCAGCCTCATATAACTCTACTTAATGCACAATACCAGTAGCAGTAAAGCTTTGCTGGATGAAATTTTCATAGCCTCTGGTCTAATTTTTTGGGAACCCTGCGATGTGTTTAAGTTTTTACTCTGCTAACTATACAGGAATCTGCTCTGGATCAATATTGAGTAGGATTCCATGACATATCTCTAGTGATTCTAAGCTGCCAGATATGAAGGAGGAAGGTGGAAGGTTTTTGTCTCAGTTCCCCATAAGACTTGATCACTGTGCCACAAGCTATAGCTGTTAAACCAAGCCCCACAGTAATAGACAGCCTCGTCTTCAGCCTTGAGGTTAGTGATGGTTAAATAGCCAGTATTCCCAGAGACAGAAGCAGTGAATCGATCAGGGATCCCTTCTCCCCTGCTGCCACCATTATAATGCACAAAGCGAGGGGCCTGCCCAGCTTTCTGTTGATAGAAGTAAATATAGCCGCCGCTGGGACTGCTGCTGGCAGTGCAAGGGAGTTTAGCCGTTTGCCCTGGGGACAAAGACTCCGATGTAGGTTGAGTCACAGTGTGTTGAGAAATGACACCTTTGCAAAAAGAAAAAGAAAGAGAAGATATTGATTCACAGGATTTTCTCACAAACATCCTAAAAGCGGTATGATAAAGGCATACTACAGTTAGTGCTAATTTGCCCAGAAGCCTATGGAAAGGGAATCTTCCACATCCTTACCTGAGAAATAGCCAAGAAGTGCAAGGAAAGACAGAGCCCAGGCCATGTTAAGCTCTCTAAATGACTTGGGCTTTCTCAACAAAAAGGTTAAGCAGCAGGGACCTGCCTGTTTCCTTCTATACCCCGCAGGAACAGAAGAGGAATGAGCTGTCCTATAAAGATTTTGACCCTCGCTGGCTTTGCCAGAAATGCCTCTTCTCCTCTTCTGAGAAGGCAGGACATTTTAGCTCAGCCAGTGAGCAGAGGATATATTTGCATAAAGGAGAGTTTTAAAAGAAGAAGATGGAAGGGTCATGGCTTTGCCCTGGAATGGGAGTTTATGAATAAGAATAGGAAAAGAGGAAATGTGTGTGTGTGTGTGTGTGTGTAAATGTGGGGACTGTCTACTTTCCTGTTAATAGCTGCTCTCTCCCAGCGCCGCAACCTCATAGTCGCCTTTGACTGGACTTAACCGTCCAGGGGTCCTTTACCTTTTACCTTTGCGTGTTGAGGTCCTCCAATCCACCCCCAAATGCTTCACACTTCACACATAATTTTTGTTTAAGGTTTTTGGCATAATTTTGGCCACAACTTTATTAAAATACATAACTGTGAGTGGTTGCTTAGGCATTGGTTATGACTATCTGTCCCCACGCCTAGGGGCAGAACTGACTTCTGGATTCCAGCAAAAGCCAGGAAGGGAAAACAATATTGGGGAGAGAATGGAGCCGGGCACCAGACCCTCACCCCCCCCCCCCATGCTCCCTGAGGCTTGCATGGCCCTAAGCCCCCTTCAGGGGTACAGACAAAAGAATGGCAAGTCCCTGGATTCCTTTAGTGGAATTCCCTTTCCGCAGCAGTATTGGAGGGGCAGGCACCACCAATCCTTACTCCTCCACCAACAAATTTTTAACCAATGCCTAACCGCAACCTTACAAGTTGTGATGATTTGCTATGCAGTAGGCAAAAACCAAATGGCACCAGCCAATCAGCCAATTGGACAAAATTCCTACCAGGCCCCTGCCCCAAAAGCAGGCAACTCCATGACAGGCATAGCAAGGTCAACCAAGATTCCTAAAATTAGGGAGGGTGGGCAGGTGATCCGATGCACACAGCAAAAGTGCCTAGTCAGAGTTGCGTGACTTCATTTTATAACCTTTGGTCCAACCCCCTAAATGGCAGCACAAAAATTTGCCCAACAACCCAACAGCCCAATCACTGCGGATGGTCATCCAAACTAACCTGCCCAGCAACAGAGGGGTGGCCTTACAGACCCCACCGCAATACGTGCTCTCTATTAATGAGAACTCGCTTTAGTAACACAAATGCTAAAGACTCAATAGGAGGGGGCTGGGGCTGAGAGCTGCAGGTAAAGGTAGTTGTTTTTTCTGTGTTCCATGCTAGAGAAGGACACATTTTTCATCTCAGATAAAAGTAAGCTTGCTTTGTGACAGCCATTGTAGTGAGCTCAACAGAAAACCAATCAAACAGGTTGAACAGACAGAGTGCCAATAAATGGAAACCCAAGTGAGAGAAATGGTCAAAACTTCAAAAAATAGAACAAATGGGGAAATGAAATGAATCTGTCTGCACACATCTCCCAGTAAACTGAACATGTCTGAACAGGAAGCGCCAGAAATGGAGCCATGATTGGGAGTCTTCTGCTTCACTTCACATCACAGGTGCTGGGGCACAGGCCATCTCTCAAATCCTCTAACGTACCAAATGTGGGAGAAGTTGAGCAACACAGCCCCCTAAGGTTGAACTCAGCCCAAGGAGCGTCTCCACCCCTATCATTCAGCTGTGACACTGAGGTCCAGCTCCGAGGGCCTTCTGGCGGTTCCCTCACTGCGAGAAGCCAAGTTACAGGGAACCAGGCAGAGGGCCTCTTTGGTAATGGCACCCTCCCTGTGGTACATCCTCCCATAAGATGTCAAAGAGAAAAACAACTACCAGAATTTTAGAAGACATCTGAAGGCAGCCCTCTTTAGGGAAGCTTGTAATGTTTAATAGACTATGGTATTTTAATATTTTGTTGGAAGCCGCCCAGAGTGGCTGGGGAAACCCAGCCAGATGGGCGGGGTATAAATAATAAATTATTATTATTATTGGCAGAATAATGGAGAGTCCTATCCCTATCCAGAACTCTCCCTCATGCAAATATCTTGTCTTCATTGGCTGGTCTAGAATGTCACACCTCCTCAGAAGAGGTGTGGCGTTTCTTGCAAAGTCAATGCGTCAATAGGCGTCTATTGCTATATATGTGAGACTCTTCCTCTTCAGTTCCTGAGGGGATCTAAAATAGCAGAAGGAAGGTTCCTGACAGTTCACTGTTTATTAGAGGAACCCCAACGCCTTCTGAGAGCTCACCATGGCTCTGGCCTCTGTCACCACGTTGTTTACTATCAATTTGGCTTTTTGTTCTGAATAAATTGCTTCTATTCCATTTTCAAACCCCCGCCCTACTCCCATCCTTTCCAAATTTTTCTTCATAAACAGCCAAGAAATGTTGTCAAAGGCCTTCTCCGCATCAATAAAAATCAACACCGCTCTTGTGTTTGAATTAATCTGTAAAAACTCCAAAATGTCAATGATGTTTCTTGTGTTGTCAAATAAATGCCTACCAGGGAGAAAGCCTGCTTGGTCCTTATGAATCACTTCATTTAAAACTTTCTTAAACCTACTTGCCAAAATGTCTGCAAAAATTTTGTAATCCACATTTAGGAGTGAGATAGGACGGTAGTTTTTAAGTTGAGTTTTTTCAGATTCTAGTTTTGGAATCAACGTGATGAAAGCTTCTTTCCACGTTTCCGGTGCCTTCCTCCCCTCCATAATCTGGTTACAAACTTCCAGCAATGGTTGTGTCAATGAGTCCTTCAGTACCTTATAATATTTGGAAGTAAGCCCATCAGGTCCCGGAGATTTGCCCAGTTGGAGGTTCTGAATGGCGCATTCAATTTCTTGGGTTGTAATATTACAGTTCAGGGTTGCTCTCATTTCCTGGGGTATTTTTTGTAATCCATTAGTTATAACAAATTGGTCCACCTCTAAGCTTTTTTGTGGCCTTTGAGAGTAGAGTTCTTTGAAATATCTCTGAAAGGACCTTCTAATTTCATCGGGTTTCTGAACCATTCTCCCTTCAATCTCTAGATTTGTAACTGTGTTAAGTTTTTGTCTCTTTTTCAACTGCCAGGCTAACAATTTTCCACATTTGTTTGCAGATTCGAAGGATCTTTGTTTCATTTGTTTAATTTTCCATTCCACCTCTTGATTTATCAGTTTCGAGTATTGTGCCTGGAAAAACTTCACTTCTCTCAATACTTCCTTTGATTTAGGCCTGGATCTCAGTTTTCTCTCTCCTTCTCTTATTTTCTCCAAGATCTTCTCCTTCTTTTCATTCCAGAGTCTTTTTTTAATCGTGTTCTGTTGTATTAGAAACCCTCTTATCACTGCTTTGCTTGCGTCCCAAATTATTCTTTTTTCCACATTTGTCTTTAAGTTTATTTCGAAATAGTCCTTTAAAACTTTTTGGGCCTTCTTAACAATCTCCTGATCTCTTAACAAGGCGTCATTCATTCTCCATCTGAACGATCCGGTTGTATTTAGTCTCAATTCCATTCTCAAGGCGTTGTGGTCGGAGCAGGTTTTTGGGCAGATTTCCACTTTTCTGGTCTTAGGCGCCAGCCCTCTAGTTATCCATATTTGGTCGATTCGCGTCCATGTCATATGGGCCTCAGAAAAGAAAGTTCCTTCTTTCCCTAGAGGGTTCTTGATCCTCCATATGTCGATCAAATCCAAATTGTCAGTCATTTCAAAAAAGGTTTTTGGAAGCCTGCCATCTTTCGTTATATTAGCACTTTGTGACTTATCCATATTCACTGAGGCGACACCGTTCATATCTCCCAACATGATAATGTTGTTATAGTCCAAATAGTCCAGCATAATCTCGTGCAGCTTCTTAAAAAAATCCGATTTTCCATCATTTGGGGCGTAGATTCCTAGAATTAAAAACTTTTCACCTTGTGTCTGGATTTCAATTGCCAAAATTCTGCCCTGTTCGTCTTTAAATACAAATTTTGGGGACAAGTTCTCCTTTGCATAAATCACCACTCCTCTTTTCTTAACTTTATCCGATGAAATAAATTCTTGGCCTAACCTTTTGTTGATTAGCACTTTTCTATGGAGTCTTGTCACATGTGTTTCTTGCAGGCAAATAATGTCCAATTGTTCTTTTTTCAAAATATGAAATACTTTTCTGCGTTTTTCTGGAGAATTCCCGCCATTTATATTCCAACTAAGAAGCTGTAGAGACATCCCGGTTTACTTCTTGGGTATCACAGTTGGGTATCTAATTTGTCGTCCTTTTCCGGAAGCTGTGGTGCCGGGCCGCCTCCAGATGGTATGGATCCTGGTGGTAATCCCGGTGGTGGAGGCCAAGAATCTACGGCTCTCTTTTGGAGGTCCTCCTCGTTGTCGTGTAGGAACTTCTGGTGGTCTTCTGGTGTTTTAATTCTTACCTTCTTTCCTTTATAGGTGAATGACAGACCTTGAGGAAATTCCCACCTATAAGGGATTGCGTTGTATCTTAACAATTTGGCCAAGTCTGTGTATGTGGCTCTAAGGTCCAACAAATATTTAGGAATGTCTCTATAAATTTCTGCCCTTTTGCCTTCGACTTCCAGGGATTTTTTAAAGTGTTGGCCTAATATCTTGTCTCTTTCCTCTCTTGTTCTCAAACAAACCAAACAGTCTCTGGACTTATCTTTCTTAACCGATCTTCCCAGTCTGAAGGCCGTCACAATCTTGAAATCTTTATCTTCTTCCACCCCCCAAAATTTAGAAAATAGCTCCGTCAAGAATTTCTCTAGGTTGCCCTGTTCCAACTCTGGGACAGCCCTCAGCCTAAGATTACATTCCTTACTTTTCAGTTCCACCATTGACAGGTAGGCTTGCTGTTCTCCTACCTGTCTTTTCAGAGGTCTTACTTCCCCTTTGATCTCTTCCACCTTCTTGCACGCTTGCTCAGCTTTTTGATTGGCTTCCGCAGCTAATTTGTAGTTCTCCGCCGTAGCTCCTTGCAGTTTCTCAATAGCCTGAGTGTGCTGCGAAACCTGATCTGTTAGCTTGCTGATAGTAGATGTAGCTCTATCAATTTTAGATGACTGATCGTCCACCTTCTTATTCAAAAGAGCCAATTGTTCCAAAATTTGTTTCAAGACTGGATCAGTTCCTCCAGCTGCCATTTCTTCTGTAGCAGGCGTTTCAACTTCCTCCTCCTGCGCCGTCAACACAGTTGGCACTGAGGATCTACGATGATGAATCAAGGTTGTTTGGACAAGCTGCCCAGCTCTCTTGTCTTTTTTCTTTTCTTTAGCTTCCTCAGCTAAAGCTTCCTTAGCTTTAGCTGCTCTTGTTTTCGCTGGGCCACTCATTCCACAGCTGCTGTTCAAGGTCAAATAGTCTTTCAATCCATGAGAAAGGCAAGTCCAGAGTGTAAACAATTAAACCACAAAAAATCCCAATAAAAAACAGTTCCCAGACCACTATGCCTCCGCAAATCCACTAGGGGGGGTTTTCAAAGGAAAGAAAGTTTCTTTTCCACCATCAAAGCTCCTATTTCAACTGAAATCCCCAAGTTCAGAAAGGAGGATTTCAGAAAGTTCTGTTTCAAATTAGTGCCACAAGGTAACGGAGAGGTTTCGATGACAGTATTAAAGCGATAGTGTATCCATCAATGCAACAGTTTATGTTAAAAGAAAAGTTTCAGCAGCCTGACAGTACTCATTTGCAACACTGGCAGTCCAATAACTCGGTTATCCCCTTCAATTCCACATCTCTTCACAATAGGAGGAAGATTCTCCAGCACACTGAACCAAAACATTTATTTCTTCACTCTTTTTCAATTTCTAGAAACACACAGTCTATTAATGCCCCTTCTTACTTCTTTCAAAATCTCTTTAACGCTTCAGCCCGCATCGGGTTCTTTGCTTTGCTCCGATTAGCAGGACCGGAAGGCGGACTTCCTGTTACTCGCCTCCCGTTTTCAGCCGAAATAGCCAAATTTAAGTTAATCCTTAATCAGTACTTTGGTACCCCTTACTCACGGGTAGATTGCAGCCAATCTCGATGTTTTTCAAGAAGAAAGGTCGGCGCTCATCAGCAACAGCAGCGCGGCTTCACTTCCGCGAAAAGAGCGATGAACTCACAGCGCCGCTCCCCCGTTCACGATCCGGAGCCTCTTACGAGGTCCCTTCCTCGCTTCTGGGGGGGCTTCTGGCACCCGCCGAGTCCCACGGCCACAGGCTCGCTCTGCCTGCGGTTTATCTGGATGGGTCTCCGCTTCGCCGTAGCGGAGGACCCTTTTTCGCGGAGCCCCTCTTCACTGAGTAAAGAGGACCGCCATTGCCGTTTTGCGCCGCCTCCGGAAGTCCTTTCTACAAAGCCAATGGGTGCCGATCCTTTTATATGACAGAAACGCCACCTGCAGTTCTGAGGGGATTTAAAAGAGAAGCAGAGAGATCCCTGCCAGTGATCTGTTTCTCGAGAGAGATTCCAGTTCCTCTAGAGAGCTCATCATGGCCTGGGCTTTATCCTTCCTTGCGCTTCTCAGCTATTTTTCGGGTAAGAATGTAGAGGACTCCCATTCCACCAGCCTCTAGCCCATTGCAGAACTATTTATATTGTGTTTTTATCACAGTGCCAGCCTGATATTTAGGAGCAGAAGGAATGTATCGAGGTCATTTTATTCTTTTTTTCTTTTCCACAAAGGTGTCATTTCACAGCGTACTCTGACTCAGCCTGCCTCTGAAACTGTGTCCCTGGGGCAAACGGCTAAACTCTCCTGTACGTCCAGTGATGGTCGCAGCAGCAGCTATGTTGCCTTTTTTCAGCAGAGACCTGGACAGGCCCCTCGCTATGTGCAGTACGTCGGCAGCAACGGGGGGAAGGCATCCCGGATCGATTCACTGCTTCCTTCTCTGGAAACACTGGCTTTTTAACCATCACTGGCATCCAGCCTGAAGATGAGGCTGTCTATTTCTGTGGGGCTTGGTTTAACAGCGGTAGCTTGTTGCACAGTGATCAAGTCTGATGAGGAACTGAGACAAAAACCTTCTGTCTTCCTCTGTCATAGAAGGGAGTTGAGAATATATATTAATGTGATCTGTTCCTGAAGTTGGTTTTTGTTTTTTGGGGAAGGACGTAGGTGAAGGAAACAGAAATTGCACTGGCTCCCATCAGTTCTTTACGTTGAGGTCAGCCCCATCTTCCATGCACAAATGAGCACACCCTACTACCACTTTACATATTTAATTTCCATTCTGCCCTTCCACCCAAAGAAAAAAGAAAAGAAAGAAATGGAAGGCCACAAGCCAATAGGACCACAAGAAAAGTCTTACTGGATTGGGTGAAAGGCCCCTCTAGTTCGTTTTCACAGGAACTGGCCAGATGGTTGTTGTTATTATTATTATTATTATTAATTGAATTTATATAAGTACTAGAAGCCTGCAAGCAGGACCTGAGTGGACAGTAACTCTCCCCTCTTGCAATTCCAGACCAGACAGCATTTGTTCGGAGGCAACTTTTATTTGGAGACAAATTTCTTTCAACTTTGGAGGTAGAACATCAGACCCTCCAAGTGTCCCTATTTTCCAGGGGCAGTCCTGGATTTATAGAAGCTGTCTCGGTTTCTGATTTGATCCCGGAATGTCCTGCTTTTCCTTAGGATGTCCCTGTTTTAATCAAAGGAATGTTGGTGGATATGGAGTTATGCAATCCCTGAGACAAGGAGATCAATAACTGCGCAACCTTTAGAAGACATCTGAAGGCAGCCCTGGAGAAAGTTTTTTTAAAAAATGTATAATGTTCTATTGTGTTTTATATATGTCGGAAGCTACCCAGAGTAGCTGTGGCAACCCAGTCAGATAGGCAGAGTAATCATCATCATCGCCATCATATTGGCCCGAATATAAGCCACAGTTCCCCCCCCCCCCAATTTCTGATCTGGAAAAGTTAAACTGCAGCTGATATTTGCAGCTTTACGATAAATGAAGGGGGAAGGTTGTTGGCAAAGTGGCTCCCTGCGCTGCTTCCTGGGGAGCAGCTCCCAGCTAGGGGAGCAGCTCCCAGCTAGACTGGTGACTGGGAGCAGCTGCTGAGACCACATAACACCGGTCTTGAAAGACCTGCATTGGCTCCCAGTATGTTTCCGAGCACAATTCAAAGTGTTGGTGCTGACCTTTAAAGCCGTAAACAGCCTCGGCCCAGTATACCTGAAGGAGTGTTTCCACCCCTTAGGTCCAGTCGTGGCCGACTCTGGGGTTGCAGCGCTCATCTCGCTTTATTGGCCGAGGGAGCCAGCGAACAGGTTCCAAGTCATGTGCCCAGCAGGACTAAGCCGCTTCTGGCGAACCAGAGCAGCACACAGGAACGCCGTTTCCTTCCTGCCAGAGCAGTATCTATTTATCTACATGCACTTTGATGTGCTTTCAAACTGCTAGGTTGGCAGGAGCTGGGACAGAGCAATGGGAGCTCACCCCGTTGCGGGGATTCGAACCGCTGACCTTCTGATTGGCAAGTCCTAGGCTCTGTGGTTTAACCCACAGCGCCACCCATGTCCCTTACCCCAAATACTGAAGAATCAGAGGACTGGCAGGGAGGAAGGCAGCTCCAATTAAATATTTGCTCTCTACCCCCCCCCCATAGTCCAGACTAGAGAGGGACACATTTTGCCCCTCCAGCAGAGAAAATGAAGCTTGTCTTGTAACAGCCATAGTCATGTGCTCAGTAAAAAGAAAAGACCATTCAAACAAAGGAATGGTATTGATGAATGGAAACCAAATTGAGAAAAGCTTCAAAAACTAAAATGAATGGGGAAATGAAATGAATCTATCTCCCAGGCAGCTGAGAATCCCTGAACAGGAAACACATGAAATTCTTAGGCATTTGACTAAGACATGGCCTTTCCAGAACATCTTTTGCCTGTTAGGCAATATGTCTTAAGTCCCGTCCCCCCCACCCCCGAAATTTAACATTATTTACAATTAAATTTATATCCCACTTTTCCTCCTAAAAGATGTAAGTAATCTCGTGTCTGCAATGTACCATATTTTTTGCTCTATAAGATGCACCAGACCACAAGACGCACCTAGTTTTTGGAGGAGGAAAACAAGAAAAAAAAATTCTGAATCTCAGAAGCCAGAACAGCAAGAGGGTTCGCTGCACAGTGAAAGCAGCAATCCCTCTTGCTGTTCTGGCTTCTGGGATAGCTGCGCAGCCTGCATTTGCTCCATAAGATGCACACACATTTCCCCTTACTTTTTAGGAGGGAAAAAGTGAGTCTTATAGAGCAAAAAATACGGTAATTAAGAGACAAAAGAGGCGTGCGTGCATGTTGTATGGAAACAGAGAAGTACCCTTCTCGTCTTTCCACGTGTAAAAGGACAAGTCACCCCATGTAGACCTCGTCACTATCACGCCCCAGAAGAATGGATGTCAGATTCTCACAATGTTTGTCAAATATCTGGCTTTATGACCTCTGGGGTCCCCAGTTGTGTCTTCAGAACAGGACTGTGAAGAATAAATCCATGTTCTCTGTTCATCTGGTTTTAATGTGGCATGAACATTGCAGAGGCATTTTATGGCATCTCAGCGACTCAGCAAATCTTGTCAACTGGGCCACATGTAGAGTTTTTCAGCAATGTAACTATGGGATAGGGACGCAGGTGGCACTGTGGGTTAAACCACAGAGCCTAGGACTTGCAGATTAGAAGGTCGGCGGTTCGAATGCCCACGGCGGGGTGAGCTCCCATTGCTCGGTCCCTGCTCCTGCCAACCTAGCAGTTTGAAAGCATGTTAAAGTGCAAGCAAACAAATAGGCGGGAAGGTAAACAGCGTTTCCATGTGCTGCTCTGGTTCGCTAGAAGCAGCTTTGTCATGCTGGCCACATGACCCGGAAACTGTACGCCGGCTCCCTCAGCCAATAAAGCGAGATGAGCGCTGCAACCCCAGAGTCAGTTACGACTGGACCTAATGGTCAGGGGTCCCTTTACCTTTAGTTTAACTATGGGATGTCATGCATCCCACATTCCCCAAAGAGTAGATGGGGGCGCCTCCCCCCACAAAGCAAATGAAGCTAAGTGTCATGAACACTTCTGCCCAAGGTATAAGAGCACAAATATGAGTTAAGAAGCAGCCAACAAGAGAGAGGCTCACATTCTTCCCAGGTAGCTGCAAACAGTCGTATATCAACTCCCCCTCGCTTTGAGAATGACCGGAATGCAGAGAGCGTGCTAGAGAGAAACTAACTCTCTCAGGAAACACAGGCAGTTTTGGAAGGCGGGAGGGAAATCAGTTCCTCACCAGAAGGAGAGTTAATTAGCCCAAGGAGCAGACATATGGGAAAGTTCTTAGACAGAAAGCAAAGCCGGAAATGGAAGGGTCATAGGTTCAGGATATTCTGCTGGACCCGGAAGCACTCCTCAGAAGGGTCAACTGATTCATAAGCATTGAACGTGCAGTTAGGCGTCCGAGGCTAATTGTTTGTATTGTAATCAATCTTCCAGCTAATTATGACTTGTGCGCTGTGTTATCAACACAGGGCTCCTGGACTCCTGACACTAATCTTGCTTTGCAATGGAGTCAGTGGTGCACTCCATGGAAAAACAAACAAACGCAGCTGAAAAAATAGACACCAAAGTGAATAATTTTTTTAAAAAAGGAAACTAATGAAGAAAGGAAAGGAATTACCGTATTTTTCGCTCTATAGGATGCACCCGACCATAGGACGCACCTTGTTTTAGAGGGGGAGAACAAGGGGAAAAAATTCTCCCCTTCAGCGCCCCTTCAGCGAAGCAGCAGGAGAAATGGAGCCCCTTCCATTTTCGGTGAAGGGGCGCTGTGCAGCTCTCCCTCTCTGCTGAAGCCAGGAGAGTCTTGTTCCTTGCAAAAGGAACCCGAAGCCTCCGGAGCTTAGCGGGAGTGCTCCGTCTGCGCTCCGGAGGCTTCACGTTGCTATCACTAAAGCCAAGGAGCCGGCACTCACTCCATAGGACGCACACACATTTCCCCTTAATTTGTGGAGGGGGGAAAGTCTGTCCTATAGAGTGAAAAATACGGTACTTTTCCCTGACCTGACACATCCATGGAGTTTATCCCATCTTTGTTGTCTTGTGAAGGTATATGTGTGACTTTTTTTATAGTAACCTAACTCTGAGCAGCAGAGAACAGGAAGCCCCAGACATGTACGCACCCACAGTGTGTAGAATCTCCTGCTTCACTTCACACCACAGGTGTGGGGGCCTCAGGGGGCATCTAAGGTCCCCTCATCTGCAGAACGTGGGAGAAATAGACCAACATCTCCCCCTCAGTGTTGAATCTGGAATAGCAGGCATCTCATAAGCCTGTGTACAAGATAAATACATTTAATTTTATATATATACTTTTCAAGTTTATACATTTCACTAATCTTATACATTTCACTAATTTTACAATCATTTTGACATTTCAACACTTGACTTCCTTACCCCTCTTTCTGCAGTTCCTTAAATTTGTTTTTAACATCTTCTGCATATCCAGATTAGCTTAGTTTGCTCATTTATTCATCTTCTTTAAATATATACTCTTATAAAACTGCAGGTTGTTACAACAATCCTGCCAATGTTTTTATCTGTTTATAGTTTATCTGTAAATATTCAGCAAACCATTTCCATTCTTTTATTTTAAAAATTGTTATCTTGATTTCTTATTCCCTCCCCCTCTTTCTTTTTTCCTTTCTCCTCCTGTGAAGAGGCTGCATTTTAATGTTTTAATGTATTTTAATCTTGTTTTTTAAGTTGTATTTTAATCAACTTGTTTTTATTATTGATTGTTAGCTGCCCTGAGCCCGGTCTTGGCTGGGAAAGGCGGGGTATAAATAAAATTTATTATTATTATTATTATTATTATTATTATTATTATTATTATTATTCCGGTAAGTTTTGCCATTTCTGCATATTCCATAAGTTTTTGTATCCATTCTTCCTTTGCCGGGACTTCCACTTCTTTCCATTTTTGGGCGAGTAACATTCTTGCCTCTGTAGTAGCATACATGAATAAGTTTCTATGCAGTTTAGGTAGTTCTGTTCCTATTATTCCCAAAAGAAAAGCTTCTAGTTTTTTTTTTACAAATGTTATTTTAACCATCCTTTTGATTTCATTATATATCATCATGGTGGCATGACATTCTTTGCTTCGCTCTGGCATCGCAAGGGTACCTTTAGAATTGTATATAACAATTATTTTTGCTCAATGAAGAATAGAAGCAGAGTAATTTGTGTAGGTATATGACATTATTACTTATAATGAGTTGGGGGGAAATGTTGAAGATAACTTTTAATTAAAAAAAAACACACACACAAAAACCAGAAGCTTTTCTTTTAGGAATATTTAGGAATACCCAGGGACCAGAAAAAAGCTGTTTATGTATGCAACAACAGTTGCCCAGATGACGCTTGCTCGGAAATGGAAAGAAGATACAGTCCCATCCAAGGAAGAATGGCAAAAAAACTAATGGACTACGATGAAAAGGGAAAACTTACTGGAAGAATAAGATTGACATGAAACTTTGTGCCCAACTTCTATACGGCACACCAGTGTGGATTTCAGGTGACCTCAAGAGGTTGGATAAATTTCATGCATCCCTTCTGAGGTCATTGTTAGGACTTGCAAACTCTGTAAAATATGAAACAATATGTTGTGAGCTGGGAATATTGCCTTTGCCAGTAACAGAATGGCTGAGGACCTTGAAATACTGGATCTTCCTTCATTATAGAGCCCTATCCCCTAATTCTCTACTTTACGATCTTTTAAGTGATAGTGCAATCTACAATCTATCATTGATTTGTAGGAGAAAACTGGATTCGATAGGGCTCACTCTAACTGACTTTGAAATCTCTGATCCCAAAGATATATGGGAAATTATCAGGAAGACTCTCACAGAAAAAAGTGTTCTCGCCATGCTTGAGGTTGCAAAGCACAGCACCTGCTCTCCTATCCACTTAAATCTCCCTTTGTGTAGAGATTTCCAAAAGGGATACATGACAAATCTGAAGAAACATGAATCGTGTAGGCTGTTTATGTTGGCCAGATTTAACATGTTTCCCTCGGTGGTAGTGAGAGGAAGATACTTAGCTATCCCAGAATCAGAGCGTCTCTGCAAATGCAGAAAGCAGGAACCCGATACTCTGGAGCATATATTATTTTCCTGTGAATTTGGCAGTTGTGCCAGAGGACAATTATTTGAGGCCCTAAAATTTAATAGACAGATTTTTACACAACCAACTGTTCAGGACCTGCTGGCGGACAGCGATGACCAAATTACTTTAATAGCAGCTGAATTTTTAAGTGCTGTCCATGAAGAAAGAATGGGCCATGATAAAGAGACTTAGTGGTTTTTATTGGTATGTGATGTTGCTATGTTGTATTATATTATCTATGTTCATCGATTTATTTTTTGGAGTTAAGAATAAGACTGGGATAAACTGTGTTTGCTGAGCCCGTATTTTATACAGTCTGTATATGATGCTTGTTAGTTAATGTGTGGTGTGTTATGCCTAATAAAGGATTTTGAATTGAATAAGAAACCAAGAAGAAAGAACTTTTAATTAAGAATGGAGAAAATAACACGGACTTTCTGAAAAACTAAACGTTCTTCCGTCGTGTCAACATGTGATCTCACTTGAATTTATCTACTCTGCATGCACCCATCTTTAATAGACTCAAATAGGATTTGGCCATCTGCCCATATGTATTCATAGAATCATAGACTTATCGAGTTGGAAGGGACCTTGAGAGTCATCTAGTCCAACCCTTAACATCTGTGGCTCTGGGACAACCAGCTAAACTCTCCTGCACCTACAGCAGTACTATTTACACTATTGGCTGACAACAACAGAGACCTGGACAGGCTCCACACTATATGCAGAAGAATGGCTGTGTGATGGCCTGGGATTCGGATTCAGATGCTGAACCTTAGGGATCCCAGCCTGCACAGGATTCCTCGCCTCCAGAACCACCTGAGCCAGGGCTGGGCCATGAGCCTGAAAGGTCCTCACCTGTGCTGGATCCTCAGGTGCAGGCACCAGCTGAGTCTGCTCTGGCTCCTGAGGTGATGGAGGACCCATTGCCTGCAGGTGCTCCACTCTCAGCCCCATCAGGGGAAGCTGAGGTTGCCTCTGGGTCCGGTAACCCTCCAGCCTCTCCTGAGCTGCAGAGGCTCAGGGCAGAGAGGATAGAGGGAACTAAGTTCCCGCAGGAGGAGTGCTGGCCTTCAGGCCAGGAGAGGCGAGTCACCTGTGGATTGTGGCCACCCTATGCCTCGGGGCAGATAAAAGCCGGCCAGCCTCAGTCCCAAATTGCGGGAGCAACGTTGTTGGTTGTTAGTTCCTGCCTGAACCCTGTCCTGCTTACCTGCCTGAGCTCCTGACCTGCCCTGGCTCCCTGCTTGCAAGCCTGTTCCTGACTTCACCCGGCTCCCTGCCCTGCCCCCAGCTTTAGCTACTACGGGCTGCCTCCTCATTGCACCTTTGACCACGGACCGGACTTGGACCTCGCCTCTCGGGTAACCCACGGGACCAGCACAGGCTACAACCAGGGAGAAGCGATCTGGCTGCATATTTCTGTCATCCCAGGACAAAGCCAGGAGCCTGGTCTGCAGAGTATTGTCAAGCTTTGGGGAAGCAAGAAGCAGAGAAAACAAAGAGGAGTTCTTACTTCAATCATAACAGTGGGAGACAAGGAACACAGTCTGTCTCTGTTGATGGCGTTGCCCCAATTGAGCTCCTTCCCCCTCCCTTTCTAGCAAAAGCACTTCCCCGGTGGCCAACAGGGGTCTCTGAGTCATTTGCTCTTGCACCCTCAACGACCGCCAGGTTCTGGGAGAAGGGGGGTTAGAAATACTCTCCAGTGATAATGTGTCAGCTGACTACTCTCTCTCTCAGTCTGCCCTATCTCTTCTCCCAACACCCCCAGCTCTCCCAGCTGTTCTGTTTGCCTTTCTCTGAGCTGTGACCTTCCTCAAACCCCTGCTGTAATTCAATACTGCTTTCCTCTTCTCTGGAAGCTTCAGGAGAAGGTGGGGCGATCTCCACCATTCCTCCTCCATCTTGTCCCCTTCAGTCCAGTCCCTGACAGGTATATACAAAGACAGGAGAAAAGAGGAACAAATACTAATTTAAATATGTGCTTTGTGCACTCCAAACTGTGCTGTTGATCGCACTATGAAGTCGCCCCAGAATGCATCAAAGTTATACAGTGGTACGTCGGGTTAGGTACTTAATTGGTTCTGGAGGTCCGTTCTTAACCTGAAACTGTACTTAACCTGAAGCACCACTTTAGCTAATGGGGCCTCCCACTGTCACCGAGCCGCCACTGCACGATTTCTGTTCTTATCCCAAAGCAAAGTTCTTAACCCAAGGTACTATTTCTGGGTTAGCGGAGTCTGAAACCTGAAGCGTCTGTAACCTGAGGTACCACTGTAATATTTCTCCTGGACTCTTGCTACCTTCAATTTTATTTGTTCTAGGGAACCAAATGTGTCCAGTCTTTCAGAAATGCAAAGATTAAATGCACTCTGGCTGCACATTTTCGTCATCCCAGGACAAAGCCAGGAGAATCCACTCTTCTTTTTAAGTCTCCTCCCTCATGCAAATGTCTTCTGTGATCATTGGCTGGCCTGGAATATCCTGCCTCCTCAGAGGAAGTGAGGCATTTCTAGGAAAGCCAATGGGCATCAATAACTTTATATGACAGACCCTCAATCTGCAGTTCCTGGGGGACCTAAGAGAGAAGCAGGAAGCCTGCTGCCGGTGGTCTGTTTCTTTGACAAAGTCAGAAGCCTCTGGAGAGCTCGCCATGGCTTGGACTCTCTGCTTCCTTGCACTTTTCAGCTACTTCTCAGGTAAGAGTGTGGAAGACTCCCTTTCCCTTGGATTCTGGCTCAACAACAAATCAATACTGTGCATTAATCATAGGACCCGTTAGAGATTTGGAAGCACATACAAAGTTAATTGTTTTCCTTTCATTTTTCCATCTTCCAAAGGTGTCATTTCACAGAATACATTGACTCAACCTGCTTCTGAGTCTGTATCCACAGGAAACAAGGGTAAACTCCCCTGCACCACCAGCAGTAGACATGACACTATTTCCTAGTATCAGCAGAAACCTGGCCAAGCCCCTCGCTATGTGCACTGTAATAGTTGTCCCAGGGGAGAAGGGATCCCTGATCGATTCACTGCTTCCCTCTCTGGGAATATGGGCTATTTAACCATCACCAACATCCAGGCTGATGACGAGGCTGATTACTGCTGTGGGTCTTGGTTTAGCAATAAGTTACACTGTGATAAAGTCTAATGGGGAACTGAGACAAAAACTTTCACTCTTTCTCCAGAGCAGAGCATTCAGATTTGGTATGGAGCTAAATTTATACCTGAAGCTCTTTCAAGGATCGAGTTGGATGGCATCTGACCAAATCTTCTTCTCTACATCAAGATCATTCAGTGACCTCGGCACGCACTACAGGTTGCCAAATCTCATTGCAAGTGGATTAAAGAAAAGGCCCTGCAGAACAACCCACCCCAGCAAGAACTCACATTGAAATGGTTGAAAATGTTGGCATGTGACAAAGATGTGCTGCATATGTAGGAAACCACAACAGGAGAGTTACTTGGGCAAAGTGAGAGTGCCTCTCATTTTTGTGCAGAGAACACTGTCCAAGTGTCTGAATCTACCCTCTAGATCGGTATTTCTCAACCGGGGGCCATATGGCCCCCCAGGATATTTCAAGAGGGCCACAGGTGAAATTCTGTAATTTATATACAGTGGTACCTTGGTTGTTGAATGGCTTGGCTCTCGAACTAAATTGGTTCCCAAACACCACAAACCCAGAAGTAAGTGTTCCAGTTTGTGAACGTTTTTCAGAAGCCAAACGTCCAACGTGGCTTTCATGGCTCCCAACTGAGTGCAGGAAGCTCCTGCAGCCAATCGGAAGCCGCGCCTTGGTTTTCGAATGGTTTTGGGAATCGAATGGACTCCCAGAATGGATTAAGTTCAACAACCAAAATACCACAGTAATTATAAAAATTATAAATAAAACAGAATAGCTACCTTTTTACTGGTAGGACCTGGGGGGGGGGGCACACGAAGGAAACAAGGTTGGAAGGAGACCATGGTCAGAACAAGCTTGAGAAACACTGCTCTAGATCAGGTATAGGGAACCTTACTCAGGTGCATATTCTTCCCTGGAAAACATTTTGCAGGCCTTGTGCTTATGGTGGGCAGAACCAGAAGCAAAAGCACATGGAATAATGGACCTAACTCTTTGTACAGGAGGCAACATTCTACCTTTGAAACGGCATCTCCCATGCTGGGAAAATTAATGAAGTGTTTCACTCTGCAGGCACACTTTGTTAATAGATTGGCAACCTGGGAGACTGGGGGCTGCCGCTGAGACCACATAACACCGGTCCTGAAAGACCTACATTGGCTCCCAGTACGTTTCTGAGCACAATTCAAAGTGTTGGTGCAGAGTTTTAAAGCCCTAAACGGCCTCGGCCCAGTATACCCGAAGGAGCATCTCCACCCCCATCATTCAGCTTGGACACTGAGGTCCAGCACCGAGGGCCTTCTGGTGGTTCCCTCGCTGCAAGAAGTGAGGTTACAGGGAACCAGGCAGATGGCCTTCTCGGTAATGGCGCCCACCCTGTGGAATGCCCTCCCATCAGTTACGTGAAAGAACACTGTAAACAATTAAAAACACTGGCAGGACTTTTTTTTATAAAAAAAGCACTTAGCGAGAACTATGATAAAAACTGAGTTTTAAGAACATATGGAGAATATGATACGATGCAGTTTGAAAAGAATATATAGGGAAAACATGGAAGGAAGTTCTGGGATTCTGAGAATCCTATTTGTAAAGTGATTACGATTTATGTATGATGATAATTGTTAAAAGTGAAAATGAATAAAAAAAGTTTTTTAAAAAAGAGAATCTCATGTTCTACCAATTGAACCATTTTAGCTCACATGCAGTGTGTATCCCTCTATGCTTTGAAAGTGGATGAGTGACCACAACATGGAGAAGGGACGGAGACCACGGTCTTTTCTCCTCCCTTCCAGTTCTATCTTTCAAAGAGCCCCAGGCCCAGATCAGATTAAGAGCTGCAGCAATTCAAGGTGTCAAAGAGGAAGAGAGGTTTTTGTCGCAGTTCCCCATAAGAATTTACTACAGTGGAACGAGCTGCTTAACCAAACAGCACAGTAATAAACAGCCTCATCTTCGCTCTCAAGGTTGGTGATGCTTAAGTGGCCCGTGGTTCCAGACCGGGAAGCAGTGAACCGATTCGGGATCCCTGGTCCCCTGCTGCTGCATCCATCACAGTGCAAATAGCGAGGGACTTGTCCGGGTTTCTGTTGATACCAGTACATGGTCGCACTGCCACTGGCTGTGCAGGAAAGTTTAGCTGTTTGTCCCGGAGACACAGACTCAGAGGCAGGTTGAGTCACAGAAGGTTGTGAAATGACTCCTTTGGGGGAAAAGGGGAGAAATGAACTTGTTTTAGTGTTGTTGTTTTTTAGTTTTTATTTATACTTTTCAAATTTATACATTTCATTAATTCTACAATCATTTTAACATTTCAAAGTTTGACTCCCTTCCCCCTCTTTCTACAGTTCCTTAAATTTATTTTTTAATATCATCTGCATATCCAAATTTATTTAATTATCTATATAAAGATATACTCTTATGAAATTGCAGGTTGTTACAATAATCCTGCCAATGGTTTTATCTGTTTATAATTTATCTGTAAATATTCAATAAACCATTTCCATTCTTTTATATAAAAATATGTGTCATATTGATTTCTTATTCTTCGCCATTTCTGCATATTCCGTAAGTTTTTGTATCTTTCAATTTTTGGGCGAGTAGCATTCCTGCTGCTGTATCTGCATACATAAATAAATTTCTATAGATTTTATATAGTTCTTTCCCTATAATTCCCAAAAGAAAAGCTTCTAGGTTGTTTTTTTTACAAACGTAAAAACATTTGGGAATGAACTTGGTTCACTTATTATGTTCACAAATATCAGAGAGGCACAATAATAAAATTCACAGCATAATTAGTTTTTCTGGTTTCTTATGGGAAGGGACTTCTCCAAATTCTTACCTGAGAAGTAGCTGAGAAGTGCAAGGAAGGACAGAGCCCAGACCATGGTGAGGACTCTAGAAGGGCTTGACTTTCTAAAAGAAACAGATAAATGTCAGAAACCTTCCTGCTTCTTCCTTAAATCTCCCAAGAGGTAAAGATGAAGGGTCGGTCATGTAAATTTGGATGCCCACTGACTTGACTGCTAATGTGACTCCTCTAAAGAGGTGGGATGTTGTAGCTCAGCCAATGATCAGAGAAGATATTTGCATGAGAGAGATTATTTAAAAAGGAGAGGTGAGGTGATTTTGATGTGGAGAAGGAGCTGGAACCAGGCTGACTCCACACACACACACACACACACACACACACACAGAGCGTCCCAAGAAAATTAAGCTAGTTTTGCCAAGGCCATTGCAATGCGTTCAACACATCAAGCAAATGAGCAAATGGAGTGACAGATGAATGAATCAAAGTGAATGAAACTTCTCTAAAACATAAAAAATATAAAGGAAATGAGTATAACTGAACAGGAAACAGCAGTGAAGATTCACCTGTTTCATTTCCCATCACAGGGGTGGGGGGCTCAGGTGGTCTCTCAGATCCTCAAATGCAGTGGTTTTCAACCAGTGCGCAGTGGCACCCTAGGATGCCTTGAATGATGGTCAGGTTGCTGTGGGCAACACTGGCCTCTGTCCCTCTTTCCTTCCCTCCCTCCTCTGATGCCCTATGGCATCAAATGGAGCCCTGCTGGGTAGCCCTGAGTTTCATAGTTGCTGGACCTGAGTTGTCCTGCCCTCACATGAAGTATTGGGTTTGCAATTTTGGGAGAGGGGAGACTGCGGCAGACCACTTTCTCAGGCAGGTTTGTCAGCAGCGCTGTGTTTCTGCCAGCACCTCCTTAATTTTGCTACCCCCGCTGCCAAAAGAGACCCAGCAAAGAGGCTTGTAGCAGCCGTCCCCAACTTGGTGCCTTCCAGATGTTGTTGGCCCAACTCCCATCATCTCTGACAGCTGGCTATGCCGATGGGAGTTGGATTCCAACAGCATCTGCATTGCTATCCTGTGGAAACGAACCTGTTTGCCAGGAATTTTTGGGTGCACAGGAAGGTGAAGGGAATTTTGTTGCTGCTGCTGCAGATGAAACTCCAGGTGGTTCATGGAGTGTGCTCTGCTTTTATCTGTTTTGTATAAGCAATGTTGGATCGGTTTTATTCCTGTGTTATATTATAATGTAAGCTCCCCTGGAATCCTTGGAAGAAAGGAAGTTAGAAATTCTCTCATAAATAAAAATTGCAGCGGGAGACTTGAAAAGCATTAGTTAGCAACTTGGGAGCAGACGTTGTCTGCCCAAGGAAGCTGCTTGTTTGTGTGCACGTGTCATTCGGCACAAATAACAAGATGAAATAGGAAAATATCTTTTTTATTAATTCCAGTAATTTAGCTTTAGTATGTATAATGGGACATGAATCCAATATCTCCATTCAGACCAGGTCTCTCCATAGTTTTTAGTTTGGTAATGAGTTGTAATTCAGCAACTTCTCTTTCAAGTGTATTTCTAAAATTCTTCAGCAATAAGACAGCTACTTTAAGATCTTGTATAGAATGCAATTAGAAGCTAATTTTGGTCACCTATCCCTTTAAGAATCCCTTGCCCTTCCCTGTGGAACCAACTGTCCTCAACAGTTATAGGGCTGAAGTATCTGACGAAGTGTGTATTACACACAAAAGCTCATACCTTGAAAACTTATATTGAGTTGATCTTTAAGGTGCCACTGGAATTATTAAAAAAGATTTTTTCATCTTGTTATTTATTATGACTATGGCAGATCAACATGGCCTTCCACCTGAATCTGGTGTCATTCGTAGTTGACCTCTCCCATGCACACTGTCATAGGCGACTTATTCCGGTTTTCAACTTTGGCTTTTGATCTCAAAATGTTCCATTTATCACAGCTGATTCCTCTGTTCGTCTTTATTGGAATCGGAGGGACCGGCCTGTGCACCATGTGCCTTTCTCTTCGCAACCCTAGATTTAGAGGCCTTAGGCTTCAGCCTACTTAGCCTATACATAAATCTAGCACTGGAAAATTCTGACAGCTGGATAGGGAGGCCATTTAAGTCTACTATGTGACCCCCCCTCCAGCCTGTGGTTCCCCACCCATGCTTACAATGTTAGTTGCCTTGGACACAATATCTTCCGGGGTTCTTTCTGCCAGTGACGCAGCTCAGAAGCACCTTTGGCAAATGAGTGAAGTAGGGGAATTTACTCTCTGGAAAGCAACTGGATGAAGGCTAAGGGCTGAAACACATGAAAAGCACCAAAGACTGGATATTGACACACTCCACTGCTCACAGAAAAAAATATATCTACCTTGCTATCACTGGATCCTGCCTCCATCCATTCTCCTCTGACTGATCATGGGCTTAGGGGACTCATAGTCCCTTGGGGAGTTGAGCAGCAAAATGTCAACCCCCAGTTTCTCTACAATATCTTGCACCTGGTTCTCTTGTTCAAAGAGCTTGACATGATCAAATAAAACACTCTGTAGCAGTTCTCAGCTCCCTGCACTAAAAGAAGAAGAGAGGTTTTTGTCTCAGTTCCCCATCAGATTTGATCACTGTGGAACCCAGCAGTGCTGCCAAACCAACCCGCACAATAATAGACTGTCTCATCTTCAGGTTGAATGTTAGTGATGGTTAAATAGCCACTATTCCCAGAGACGGAAGCAGTGAACCGATCTGAGATCCCTTCTCCCCGATTGTAGCCATTCATCTGCACATAGCGAGGGGCCTGTCCAGGTCTCTGTTGATACCAGCCAATGTAGCTCAGACTGCTGGTGTAAGTGCAGGAGAGTTTTGCCGTTTGTCCAGGAGATGCAGACTGAGAAGCAGGTTGAATCAAAGTAACCTGTGAAATCACAACTTTATAAAAAGAAAAGGGAATACATTGTAAAACCTAGATTCAACCATTGTGCTCAAAGATATCTGCCAGGCACTATGATATGTGCACAATATAGTTTTGTGTTTGGCCCAGAATCCAACGGAAAGGGAATCCTCCAAACTCTTACCTGAGAAGCAGCTAAGAATTGCAAGGAAGGACAGAGCCCAGGGCATGGCGAGCTCTCAAGAGAAGTTTGACTTTGAAAAGCAAAATGGTAACTAATTGGAACCTTTTTTGCTTCTTCCTTAAACCCCACAAGGAGCTTCAGATGAAGGATCTGTCATATAAAGCTATTGACACCCATTGACTCTGGAGAAATTCCACTCCTACCAACCAATGATCAGAGAAGACATTTGCATGAAAGAGATTATTTAAAAAGAAGAGGTGAGGTGATTTTGATGTGGAGGAGGAGCTGGAACCAGGCTGACTCTACACACACACACACACACACACACACACACAGCGTCCCAAGAAAATTAAGCTGGTTTTGCCAAGGCTATTGCAATGAGCTCAACACATCAAGCAAATGAGCAAATGGGGTGGCAGATGAATGAATCAAAGTGAATGAAACTATTCTAAAACATCAAATTATAAAGGAAATGAGTATAACTGAACAGGAAACAACACCGAAGATTCACCTGTTTCATTTCACATCACAGGGGTGGGGGACTCAGGTGGTCTCTCAGATCCTCAAATGCAGTGGTTTTCAACCAGTGCGCAGTGGCACTCTGGGGTGCCTTGAATGAGATCAGGGTGCCACAGGCAACACTGGCCTCTGCCCCTCTTTCCTTCCCTCTCTACTCTGATGCCCTCTCACATCTCTGCCTCCCAAAGGCTTGCACAGCTGTTTGTTGCAGCAGCCCTGGGTTGCAGCAGCTCCCCAGGTGAATGGTGCCTCTGGGGCTGGCCAGGGGGTGCTTCCCAAGTCCCTGTGGGACAGTGTGAGGAGGCACCTCTCTTTGTGGCATGGGAGAGTTTGGAAGCTCAGACACCAGGGGTAGCGGTGGTGGCTGTTGCCCAGAGGATTCCCAATGAGAGGGACGAGGAGAGGAGGCTGAGGGAACACACTAAAAAGGAAGGTGTTTGAAAAGAGGTGAAGGGCGGCCAGCTCAGCTGGCAAGAGGTGACATAGATGGGCTCCTGAGTCCCACAGGGGTGCCATAGGAAAAATGTAGAGGGTCAAGGGAGTTGTGGACTCAAAAAGATTGAAAACCTCTGCTTTAGGACATAGGGCAGGTATGCTGGTCCCGTGGGTAGATCGAGAGACGAGGTCCTAGTCCAGTCCGAGGTCAAAGGAGCAATATGAAGGCAGTCCGTAAAAGCAGAGGCAGGGTGCAGGGCAGGGTTCAGGCAGGAACTGGCGACCAACAATGTTGCTTCGCAACTTGGGACTGGGGCTGGCTGGCTTTTATCTGCCCTGAGGAATAGGGCAGCCCCAGTCCACAGGTGACTCGCCTCTCCTGGCCTGGAGGTGAGTACTCCTCCTGCGGGAACTTAGTTCCCTCCGCCTCTCTGCCCTGAGCCTCTGCAGCTCAGGAGAGACTGGAGGGTTACCGGACCCAGAAGCAACCTCAGCTTCCCCTGACGGGGCTGAGAGTGGAGCACCTGCAGGCAATGGGTCCTCCATCACCTCAGGAGCCAGAGCAGACTCAGCTGGTGCCTGCACCTGAGGATCCAGCACAGGTGAGGACCCTTCAGGCTCATGCCCCAGCTCAGCTGGTTCTGGAGGCAGAGAATCCTGTGCAAGCTGGGATCCCTCAGGTTCAGCATCCGACTCCGAATCCCAGGCCATCACAGCAGGTTTGGTGAGAGGTGTAGCCTAGGGAGAATTCTGACGGCTGGATAGGGAGGTCATTTAAGTTTATTATGTGACCACCAAAGCCTGCAGTTCCCCACCCATGCTTACAATGTTAGTTGCTTTGGACACAATATCTCCTGGGGTTCTTTCTGCCAGTGGCGCAGCTCAGAAGTATCTTGGGCAAATGAGTGAAGTAGGGGAATTTACTCTCTGGAAAGCATCTGGATCAAGGCTAAGTGCTGAAGCACCTGAAAAGCACCATAATCCTGGACAGGGTCACACTCCAATCCTCCCAAAGAAAATGACGCTCCTTTCGTAATTGTTGCTGCGGTGGGCTGAACAGAAAAGCCATCAAAGAAACGGACAAATGCATTTTGAACGAACAGAAACCAAAGGGGACAAACTTCCAAACATATTCTAACCTAAGAACAAATGATGGAATGAAATGTATCTACATCTCAATTTCATCCCAACACTGAGCATGGCTGATCAGGAAGCACTGTGAATGAACCCATGCGCCGTGAAGATTCTCCTGCTTCAATTCACACCACAGGTGCCAGGGGCCCTGGAGGTCTCTCACATCTCCTATTCTGACCAGGGTTAGAAAAGTGGACTAATATCTTCCCCTAAAGGTTAAATATGAAATAGCAGTCATCCTATAGGCTTTGTACAACAGCAAAACTAATGGTGTAATGTGAATAATGTTCTTTACTGCTGCTGTATCACCACTCTTTTAGGGACTTGTGTAAGAAGAAGCTTTTCTAGAATAATTTTGGCTGATGTAGACTCGTTTTTTAATCTTGGATATACATTTTGTGATACTGCTCCTATGTCTTGCCAGTGATGTCATCAGGGCATAAGTATGAATCTAGGGACCAACTCGGTGATATTACCATGTCATAGACTTCCTAGAGTGACTTTCTGCTATCTTAAATATGTAGCACATGAGACCACCGTGAGAGTTATTCCATAACGCACAGCACTCTGCCTCCAACGTTGGAATAAATTTGCCTCCCAGTAACAGCTGCTTGGAATCCCCAGTGAGGAGAGTCCCTGTCACTCTCAGGTCCCGCTTGCAAGCATCCCATAGTCATCTGGCTGGCTGTTTGTGAGAACAGCATGTTGGACTAGATGGGCCTTTGACCTGATCCAACAAGTCTCTACTTGTGGTCTTATAGACCTGCAAACTTTTCATTTCCCTTTTTGCTTTGGGAGGGAGGGTGGGATCGAACTGAAATAACTAAATCTGCAAGATGTATTGATCTGTGCATGGAAAATAGGGGTTTGTGTGCGAACTCAACCTAGAGAAGGGATGGGAGGCAATCTTATTCCTGTTGCCTTAATTTCTAGGATGCAAAGATTATTCAGATGTGGTGGACTTGTAAAAGGGTAAAGGGGTATTGGGAAATGATCCATAACGAATTGAAAAAAATGTTTAAAAGTGCTTTCCTCCAATAAACCAGAGTCCTTTCTGTTGCGGATAATTCAGACTGAAATCCCCAGGTGTCAAAAGAGGTTATTTATGTATGCCACTACTGTGGCTTGTGTTTCGTTAGCCCCCAAATGGAAAATGAGTGAGGTCCCAAGCAAAGAAGATTGGCAATGTAGGTTGACGGAATATGCACAACTCGCAGACTTAACATATACAATAAGAGGACAAGAAGAACATACATTTAAAGAAGACTGGAAAATGTTTATTGAATATATGGGAAATAATTGTGTACAACTGAAAACGCTAGTAACATTAAGATAAATTCAACAGTGTAAACAGCTTTTGATGGATGCAATAATGGAGTACTGAATGGTTTAGTTTACATAAAGTATGCAGGGATTTATGATATGTAAAATGAACCATGGAAAGAAAAGAAGGGAAGTCATTGATATCTTAAGGATGTAAAATGAGTTTTTCAAATTGTAAAACAGAAAATTTAATAAAAATTATATATAAAAAGAAATAAAAAAAGGAAGATTAAAGGGATCAAATTCAGATTAAATGAATCTATCTAATGGTTCGCAACTCCCTGCTGCGAAGGAAGAAGATTGGTAGTTTTTGTTTTAGCTCCCCATCAGATTTTAGCACTGTGCAGCATGCTGTTAAACCAAGCCCCACAGTGATAGTCAGCCTCATCTTCAGCCTGAGTGTTGGTGATGGTTAAATAGCCCGTATTCCCAGAGAGGGAAGCAGTGGATTGATCTGGGATCCCTTCCCCCCTGCTGTCGCTATTACCATGCACATAGCGAGGGGTCTGAGCAGGTCTCTGTTGGTACCAGGAAACATACCATAGGTGCCACTGGGAGCAGGGTTGGCAGTGCAAGGGAGTTTAGCATTTTTTCCTGGGGACACAGACTCAGAGGCAGGTTGAATCAGAGTATGTTGAGAAACCTTAGCAGAAAGAAAGAAAAATGCCATTGATTCATTTGGTTTGCACAGAAGCATCATAAAAGCTGCGTGATCAAAGTTCCATAGAGCTGGTTTTACCGGACCAGAAATCTATGAAGTGGAGCCCTCCACAGCCTTACCTGAGAAATAGATGAGAAGTGCAAGGAAGGACAGAGCCCAGGCCATGCCGAGCTCTGTAGAGGAGTTGGGCTTCGTAAAATAAGCAGAAAACTTGTAGGAACCTACAAGTTTGCTCTTATATCTGCCTAGGAACTTGTTATGTACTGAGTTGAATGGGATCCAAAATGCAGCAGTGTGATTGGTCCTAGAACAATAGGGTTCAGAATGCAGCAGTCAGATTGGTCCTAGAACAATGCAGCAGTATGATTGGTCCACAGGAGCCACCCAATCCAGCTCCAGGTGAAAGTGAATCCACAACCTGATTGGCCCACGGGAGAATTCCGGAATTAGCCAATCATGTGCGGCCCATTGTGTAAATAATGTATATAAAGCAGATATTTTGGGGGAACTTTCATTCCTCACCACCACTATGAGCTGAATAAAGAGCATGAAATCCACTCTCAAATCTGAGTATATTTCAGAACTGAAACCGAAGGGAGTCTTATACAAAGCTATAGACGTCCATTGGGCTTTGTGGGAAATGCCACTTTTCCTCTGAGGGGGCGGGGCATTCCATCCTAGCCAAAGAGCAGAGAAGATATTTGCATGAAGGGGAATATATTTAAATGAGAGAAGGTTTCTAGCTCAGTTTTGGATGGGGTGGGAAACCCCACAGCTGCATCATCACTCACCCTTTTCTGTACTGGGAACGTGGAAGCTTGCCAAACACCTCTTTCCCTGTTCATGGTACTGAAGGTTTTAGTCAACCACTTCAAAATTTAGGAAATATTTCCTGAGAAAATAACATATTATTTTAGCACACCAAACAATCCCCAAAAGCCATCTTGGCTCTTCTAATTACTCTAAATGTTTCCTCTACAGAAGGAGATATATTGGAGAAAACTATTCCAATGGTTCTTTCACTTACAAACCCTTTAAATCCTGTGTTAAGGGCATATTTGTGTAGGGATAGGATGGGTCTGTGAACTGGATTCGAGAACCAAAGTATTTACCATCTCAAAAGAAGGGCCACACTGCCCAGGTATTGCAATCAGTAATACATTATCAGGTATCTTGGCAGACAGGAAAAAGCCGCAACTTCAAATTTTCAATCTTAGACTGCTTCTTTCTGTGATGTATGTGTGATCCTTTTTGGGTGGTTTTTGGCCAAGGAGTTGGGCAATGTCTTGGTCTCTCTCACCTGCTTGCAAGAGGGTGGGGAATCTGTTGCAACAGAAAAAACAAAGATCTGCCTTGCTATCACTGGATCCTGCCTTCATCCATTCTCCTCTGACTGATCATGGACTTAGGGGACTCATAGTCCCTTGGGGAGCTGTGCAGCTGAAAGCCAACCCCCAGGTTCTCTGCAGTATGTTGCACCTGGCTCTCTCAGTCAAAAAGCTCAAGGCACAGATCAGATAGAATGCTCTGTAGCAGTTCTCAGCTCCCTGCACTGAACGAAGAAGAGAGAAGGCTTTTGTATCAGTTCCCCATCAGATTTGATTACTGTGGAACCAAGCACCACAGTAATAGTCAGCCTCATCTTCAGGCTGCACGTTAGTGATGGTTAAATAGCCGCTATTCCCAGAGACGGAAGCAGTGAACCGATCTGGGATCCCTTCTCCCCGGTCATAGCCATTACGATGCACATAGCGAGGGGCCAGTCCAGGTCTCTGTTGATACCAGATCATATAGCTCAGACTGCTGGTGTGAGTGCAGGAGAGTTTTGCCGTTTGTCCAGGAGATGCAGACTGAGAAGCAGGTTGAATCAAAGTAACCTGCGAAATCACAACTTTATAAAAAGAAAAAGGAATACATTGTAAAACCTAGATTCAACCATTGTGCTCAAAGATATCTGCCAAGCACTATGATATGTGCACAATATAGTTTTGTGTTTGGCCCAGAATCCAATGGAAAATTGAGTCTTCTAAACTCTTACCTGAGAAGCAGCTAAGAATTGCAAGGAAGGACAGAGCCCAGGCCATGGCGAGCTCTCGAGAGAAGTTTAATTTTAGAAAGCAAAACAGGAACTGGCTGGAACCTTTCTGCTTCTTCCTTAAATCTTGAAATAAACTTCAAATGAAGGACCTGTCATATAAAGCTATCGACACCCATTGGCTCTAGAGAAATCCAACTCCTCCCAGCCAATGAAGAGAGAAAACATTTGCATGAGGGCAATAATTTAAAAAGGAGGAAGGATGCTGAATTTGTCCTGGGATGAGAGGTTATGAAGCTCTGATCAGTGAAGTAAGAATCTAGAGAGAACAAATTGGGGGGCAGGGGGAGAGAGATGGAAACTTGGGAACTACCTATTTCCCTCTAAACAGTAATCTAGGGATTGATAAATCTGTCCTTGAGAATCATGGAGCAGGAGTGTGTGTGGGGGGGTGTTAAACAGTCCTGTCTCTGATGATCCCTCCCACAAGTTCCTCTCTCTGCCCTTTTTCCATCTCCACTGTAGAAGTCTTTGTTAAAGGCCTCCTTCTCCTGTTCACAGGATACTGTTCCAGCATCCAAGTTTGCCCTCAACCTCAGGAGGAGGGCTAAATTCCCAGGGCCACATTCCCTAAATAGGAAATTTTCAGGAGCCACATGGTTTGTGGGTGGGTCCAGAAGCCAATGGATTTCTTTGCTCTGCAGGCACCCATCTGTAATGGATGTGTAACAGGTTTTGGCAATCTGCGATGTGCATTTATTGAGCACAGTGGTTTGGTTGGTGATCCTGACCATGCCTGGAATCCGGTATCATTTTTGTTGGTTATTAAACTTGAGGGTACACACACACACAGCAGACACACACTCCACAGAAAACCAATCCTTCACCCTTCAAAATTTAGGAAATATTTCCTGAGAAAAATACACATTATTTTAGCACACCGAACAATCCCCAAACAACATCTTGGCTCTTCTAATTACTCTGAATGTTTCCTCTACAGAAGGAGAAACCTTGGAGAAACCTACCCCAATGGTTCCTTCTCTTACAAATCCTTTGAATCCTGTCTTAAGGGCATAGGTAAAGGTAAAGGGACCCCTGACCATTAGGTCCAGTCGTGGCCGACTCTGGGGTTGCGGCACTCATATCACTTTATTGGCCAAGGGAGCCGGCATACAGCTTCCGGGTCATGTGGCCAGCATGACTAAGCCGCTTCTGGCGAACCAGAGCAGCGCACAGAAACACCATTTACCTTTCCGCTGGAGCGGTACCTATTTATCTACTTGCACTTTGAGGTGCTTTCAAATTGCTAGGTTGGCAGGAGCAGGGACCGAGCAACGGGAGCTCACCCCGTCGTGGGTATTTGAACCACCGATCTTCTGATCGGCAAGTCCAAGGCTCTGTGGTTTAACCCACAGCGCCACCCGCGTTCCATCTTAAGGGCATATTTGTACATAAATAGGATGGGTCTCTGAACTGAATTTTAGAACATAAGAATTTACCATCTCAAAAGAATGGCCAGATGGTCCAGGTATTGCAATCTGTAATACATTATCAGGTATGTTGGCAGACAGGAAAAAGCCACAGCCTCAACTTTCCACTTCTTTCTGTGATGTATGTATAATCCTTTTTGGGTGGTTTTTGGCCAAGGAGTTGGGCAATGTCTTGGTCTCTCTCACCTCCTCGCAAGAGGCTGGGGACCAGGGGTGGAGGAAGGGGTGAGTGGTGGGTGTGGATCACACCAGGTATCACCACGGGGGGGGGTGACAAAATGCCCGGCAGCACTCACTGCAGGGCCTCCAATGCACCCAAGCCACGCATCTCTCCTGGGAGAGACGCAGTGGCTTGGGTGCGCACAAGCTCCACACTGCCCAAACGGCCCACCCACTGCCTCCCCCCCAGCTGTAGGGTGGCTGAGTGGGAGGAGGCAGTCAGACTCTGGAGGCCCCATGATGCCATGGGCAGCTTGCCCCGCCCCTGGGTGTGCTGCCCCAGGCACCCGAGCCTCTTCCTCCACTGCTGGTGGGTGGTGGGGACTCTGTTGCAACAGAAAAAACAAACATCTGCCTTGCTATCACTGGATCCTGCCTTCATCCATTCTCCTCTGACTGATCATGGACTTAGGGGACTCATGGTCCCTTGGGGAGTTGTGCAGCTGAAAGCCAACCCCCAGGTTCTCTGCAGTATATTGCACCTGGCTCTCTCAGTCAAAAAGATCAGATAGAATGCTCTGTAGCAGTTCTCAGCTCCCTGCACTGAAAGAAGAAGAGAGAAGGTTTTTGTATCAGTTCCCCATCAGATTTGATTACTGTGGAACACGCTGCTAATCCAAGCACCACAGTAATAGTCAGCCTCATCTTCAGGCTGCATGTTAGTGATGGTTAAATAGCCACTATTCCCAGAGACGGAAGCAGTGAACCGATCTGGGATCCCTTCTCCCCGATTGTAGCCATTCATCTGCACATAGCGAGGGGCCAGTCCAGGTCTCTGTTGATACCAGCCAATGTAGCTCAGACTGCTGGTGTGAGTGCAGGAGAGTTTTGCCGTTTGTCCAGGAGATGCAGACTGAGAAGCAGGTTGAATCAAAGTAACCTGTGAAATCACAACTTTATAAAAAGAAAAAAGAATGCATTGTAAAACCTAGATTCAACCATTGTGCTCAAAGATATCTGCCAAGCACTACGCTCTGTGCCCCATATAAATAGTTTTGTGGTTGGCCCAGAATCCAATGGGAAATTGAGTCTTCTAAACTCTTACCTGAGAAACAGCTAAGAATTGCAAGGCAGGACAGAGCCCAGGCCATGGTGAGCTCTCGAGAGAGGTTTGACTTTGAAAAGCAAAATGGTAACTAGCTGGAACCTTTTTTGCTTCTTCCTTAAACCCTGCAAGGAGCTTCAGATGAAGGATCTGTCATATAAAGCTATCAACACCCATTGGCTCTGCAGAAATTCCACTCCTCCCAGCCAATGATCAGAGAAGACATTTGCATGAGGGAGAGACTTTAAAAAGAAGAAGGGTGGATGCTGAATCATCCTGGGACAAGAGAAATGGTTGGCTTCACTCACAGCAATAGGATTGAGTGGGAACTCGGTGAGGGTGATTTTGGAAACTTGGGAGACACCTATTTTCTTCCTAACAGTAATTCAAAGACTGAGGAATTTTTCCTAGTGAATCTGGAGACAGGAGGGAGAGTGTTTAACGCATTCTGCACCTGATAATTCACCTGCCTGCTCCAACACAATCCTATTAAAAGGATATTTCCTAGTGACGGTGCATGTGTGTGTGAATGACTCTTTAAAAATAAAAAATTGAAATATTATTTCTACTTTTCAGATATATACCTTTCACTGATTTTACAATCCTTTTGACATTTTAAAACTTGACTTCCTTCCCCCTCTTTCTTCATTTCCTTAAATTTGTTATTAGTATCTTCTGCATATCGAAATTAACTTAACTTACTCATTTATTTATCTTCTAGAAATATATACTCCTATGCAGCTGCAGATTATTACAATAATCCTGCCAATGTTCCTATCTGTTTACAATTTATCTGTCAATATTCAATAAATAATTTTCATTATTTTATATATAAAAAAGTTTGTTATCTTGATTTCTTATTCTTCCAGTAAGTTTTGCATTTCTGTATATTCCATAAGTTTTTGTATCCATTCTTCCTTTGCTGGGACTTTCTCTTCTTTCCATTTTTGGGCAAGTAACATTTTTGCTGCTGTGGTCACATACATGAATAAATTTCTACACCATTTAGGTAGTTTTAGTCCTATAATTCCCAAGAAAAAGAGAAAGAGACTCTTGACTCTATGTAATCGAGGTCAGTAAACCAAGCTCAAATCTCACCCCATCTGGGGCATGAGGGGAGTGAAAATAAATAATAACATTTCTACCTTTTGCAGAACTTTATTTCTCCTGTATAATTTTACATGTTTCAACATGCAAATAAGTTGATACATTTATATGCATTGTTGTGTGTCGCTTATGCGGTTGTTACTTTTTGAAAACGTGGAATGCAAATCCGCCTAAAATATCTTCTGTATTATTGTATGTATAATCATGCATATTGTGTATGCTCCTTTTTGTGTGTGGAACTAGTGAGAAAACATCTTGCTTCTCATCAGGATCGAAGATTGAGAGCAGAATTAGAAGGGGGAGAGTTTGTGTGGATCAGCTCGACAACTGAGTTGTTCAGAAAATCCCATCCCTAGCAAAGATGAGGGCAAAGTGGTTATCTTTGGAAAGGCTGCAAATTTCATAATTCCTCTGATCAGTTTTATGAAAAAATGCTTGTTGTTTTTTATACAGTGGATGCTCGGGTTGCGAACGTGATCTGTGTGGGATGCATGTTCGTAACCCTCAGCGTTCGCAACCTGCAGTGACGCATCTGCGCACACACGGGTTGCGATTTGGCGCTTCTGCGCATGCGCAAAGCATGATTTAGCGCTTCTGCGCATGCACAACTGCCAAAACCCGGAAGTGACCCATTCCAGTACTTCCGGGTTTCAGCAGGTGCGTAACCCAAAAAAACGCAACCTGAAGTGGCTGTAACCCGAGGTATGACTGTAATAAGTTTCATTAGTTTTCAATTACAACAATTCATTAATAGCCTCATTATAACAATGCCAAATTATAATACAATCAATAATACCAGTCACTGAGATGCCAAATTATACAATTTAGCTACTCCCCCCCCCCCACATGCTATAATTAATGGTTTGGTTATTTTCTTTGTTTCTGTATTCCAAAATCTTATAAATTTCAATCATGTTCCAGTCCAAATACGGTATATCGCAACTGCAGTTTTAATGACTTCCATTCGAATTGACACATTGAATGATTTCTATACTGTCAGGGAACTGCCATCGGAGCGAGAGGCGGAGGCAAGGCTCCCAAGTGATACTGGAGAAGGGCCCAGCAGGGAGAGAGGCAGCTCATCGGCCAGGGAAGGAAATCAGCGTAACACCAGGGATAAAGGGGGGCAGATGGGGGAATCGGCGAGGGGGCTCCAGGACTCCTCACCGGAGACCAGCGGGGAGAGCATGGGTCCTCCACTGCTCACACGCACCCTGCGCAGAAGACTTCCGCGCAGGGAGAGCAGGCGGAGACTTGGTGTCAAAGAACTTCTTTGCTGGAAGAGGTTCAAGCAACACCCACTGACGGATTCTGCTAGTGACTGAAACACCCACAAAGTGAAGGGCTGTCCAGACAGAAAAGGTTTAACCAGGCAACCTAGCCAGGAGTGGCGGCAACTTACGCACGAGCAACCCCTATAACCATTACATATACCTACAGATGAAACTTTCAAACTCTCTCCTTCCTGTGTGTGGCAATTATTCTGTCCGCAGTGTTTCCTCCTGTCCTTGTAATATATTACAGTCGTACTTTGGATACCGAACGCCTTCGCTCCTGAACAGCTCGGCTCCCGAATGATCAAAACCCGGAAGTGAGTGTTTTGGTTTTCGAACATTCTTTTGGAAGCCGGATATTTGACGGGGCTTCCACGGCTTCTGATCGGCAGCAGGAGCTTCCAATCAGAAACCGTGCTTTGGTTTTCTAACGTTTTAGAAGTCGAATGGACTTCTGGAACGGATTCTTTCCAACTTTCAAGGTACAACTGTATGTTGATCTTTTGTCAGTTGTTGCTGTTCTCCAGGTTGCCTTGGGCGGTGTTGTTGTTTAGTCGTTGAGTCGTGTCCGACTCTTTGTGACCCCAGGGACCAGAGCACGCTAGGCACAAAAATAGACCAACATCTCTCCTTAAAGGTTGAAGCTGGAAAAGCAGTCATCCTATAGCAATGCTCAACATGAACAAGAAGGTTATATAATATGAAAACCAATGCTGATATTCAGTGCTCAAGCAGTTGGAGTAAGACCATGGTTTTCCAGAACACATTTGACTGATATGGCCTGGTTTTTAGATCTTGCAGATATAGAATAGAAACTTGACTGTGGACTCAGCTTTTGTTGTTTAGTCGTTTAGTCATGTCCAACTCTTCGTGACCCCTGGACCAGAGCACGCCAGGCACTTCTGTCTTCCACTGCCTCCCGCAGTTTGGTCAAACTCATGCTGGTAGCTTCGAGAACACTGTCCAACCATCTTGTTCTCTGTCGTCCCCTTGTGCCCTCAATCTTTCCCAACATCAGGGTCTTTTCCAGGGAGTTTTCTCTTTCTCTTCTCATGAGGAGGCCAAAGTACTGGAGCCTCAGCTTCAGGATCTGTCCTTCCAGTGAGCTCTCGGGGCTGATTTCCTTAAGAATGCATAGGTTTGATCTTCTTGCAGTCCATGGGACTCTCAAGAGTCTCCTCCAGCACCATAAAGCATGTTCTCCTTCATGGAGAGCACGTGTTGCGGTGGGGGCCAACAAGACACTCCAAAGTTATGGGGTGGGCTAATTGATCATTGGCCACTGTTGTGATTGGGCTTCCCTTGTTGTTGGTGCCATTCTGTGATTGACAGCCAGAAATGTTAAAACTCCCTGCACGAAGCGTAGATCTTCTTCTTTTCGCTCCATGCATCGGATTGCCCCCCCCCCTATATTTAGGGTTGTTCGCTTGACCTTGCTATGCCTGTCATGGGGTCATCTGCTCTTGGGGCAGGGGCCCAGTAGGAATTTTGTCCATCTGGCTGATTGGCTGGTGCCATTTGGTTTTTGCTTACTGTGTAGCAAATCATCACAACTTGTAAGGTTGCAGTTAGGCATTGGTTTATGGTTTGGTTGGTTGAGGGCCACGGATTGGCTGTGCCTGCCCATCTAATGCTGCTGTTGCTGCAAGGGATTCCATTAAAGGAATACAGGGGCTCACTTTTGCTTTTGTCCGAACCCTGTCAAGGTGCTAGGGCCACACAAGAGCCCCTGGTTGCAGTTGGGGAGGGCTGAGGGAGGTTCCCTGCTCCGTCACTATCCCCGAAATGTATTCCCCTTCTCTGACTTTTGCAGGCTTGCGAAATGTCAGTCTGTCCTCACTGGGGGCAGATAGTTGCAACCAATGCCTAAGCAACCACTCACATTTTTTTGTATTTTAATAAAGTTGTGGCCAAAATTATGCCCAAAACCTTAAACAAAAATTCCGTGTGATGTGTGAGTTATTTGGGGTGGCTTGGGGACCTCAACACGCAATTGGGCAGTGTGGTGTCCTATTCTTGTTTCAGAAGATCTGAAATGCTTCTTGAAACAAAGCAAATGCTTTCCTTCCTTCCTTCAGCAGAGGTTTTTGTATCAGTTCCCGTTGTCATTGCATCACTGTGCCAACCCAGTGCCATCACCTGCACCACAGTAATATGTGGCCTCATCCTCTGGTTGGACACCAGTGATGGTCAGATAACGCTCGCTGCCTGATTTGGAGCCAGAGAACCGGTCTGGGATCCCACTGGCTCTGTAGGTATTAGAATACACCACAAGCCGAGGGGTCTGCCCCTCTCTTTGCTGATACCACTCGATACCCCAGCCCTCATATCCACTGCTCAAAGTGCAGGTGAATCTCACTGTGTTCCTCAGAGTCACAGACTGGGAGGGAGCCTGAGTCATCACAGGCAATGAACTGATACCTGGAAACAGAGAAAAGAGTAAACACCTGGCTTGGTTTTGTAGGGTTCTGAACAAGCTGATCTTGTTTTTTATTAAAGTAACAGAAAAGGGCATGCTTTGATTTATTTAAAGCTGCAGATGGAAAACCTTCAACCCTCACCTGAGCAATAAGTCCAAAAAAGCACGAGGACAACGGTCCAAGTCATGATGGGAGATTGGGAACACTTGGCTTCCTGAGGCAAGATTTATCCGGTCCACATCCTGTCATCCCATCTTAAGTGGCTCCAGGATTTGGGTCTGCCCTTCTATGCAAATCTGCTGCTTGCTAATTGGCTGCAAACATGGCAGGAAGAACCCCCTCCATATGCTCAAGAACAGCAAAATTTGATTCCCTCCCCCTCTTTCTTTCTTTCCCCCCCCCCTCCTGTGATGAGGCTGCATTTTAATATTTTTACTATTTCAATATTTTAATGCTGTATTTTAATCTTGTTTTTAAGTTGTATTTGTTCAACTTGTTTTTATTGTTGCTTGTTAGCCAGCCTGAGCCCGGCCTTGGCTAGGGGTGTGTGTGTATAAATAAGAATTATTATTATTATTATTATTATTATTATTATTATTATTATTAAATCAAATGTATGTACTGGATTTCTTTTTCCAAACTGCACCACAGAGTGTTTTCATATTGAGGGGAAGGGGGTTAAAAATGTGCATATTCATTTTTTTATCTCCTTTTTTTTAAAATTTCACTTTAAATGTGTATACCACCTTTCTATATTACTATGCGCAAGGCGGCTTACAAGCTGAAGAAACAACAAAGGAGGCAGCAAAGTTCACACACCTAATAACAATCTGCTCCAATACATAAAATAAAAACATAACCTTAAAATAAACAACCTATACCACATAATGCAATATTCAATAATTTATTAGAATATAATAGTAAACAGTAAAGTTAAATATCATCAAATAATAATTAAACACATTGTCTTCTATGCCAGCTAGGATGGGGAGCAGAGGGCAGAGATTTTGTTTGTTTGTTTGTTTATGTGTTTATGTATTTATTTACTTATTTACTTATATTTATGTACTGATGTATCACAAAAATATGTTGCAGCAGTTTACAATATAAAAGCATATATAACCAGACGATAAAGTCATAGAAAGTTAAAAACAAGTGAAAAAAAAGCAAAAATAAATTAAAAACCAACTTCATTTTCCTTTGTACAGCAGGTGAATTTCTCCACACACTTTACTGCCCACTATCCAAGCAAGCGAGAGGCATTAAAACGACATAGAGACACATTCCAACCAGGCAAAAACACTGAAGGAACGTTTGATCAACATGCATTGCAGATGGCCAGTTCACGTTGCAAGCCCATGAAAGTATTTCTGCAAAGCAAATAGCTCCAGCAAGGTCAGAAATGCAATGGGAGCTCACCCCGTCACGGGGATTCGAACTGCTAACCTTCTGATCGGCAAGTCCTAGGCTCTGTGGTTTAACCCACAGCGCCACCTGTGTCCCTCAAATAAACAATAAATATTAATAAATGCACACATATCGAAATATATGAACCATGTGTCTGAAATAGTACAGGAGAGCAATCCTGGAGCCATTTTGACTCTCCCAATGACCTCAAATATTCCTCTGCAGTAAGGGAGGCAAATGGGGAAAGCCTTCCCATTGTCTTTCCACTTACAAATCCTGTCTTTAGGGCATATTTGTGTATGAATAGGGTGAGGCTGTGACCTGGATTCAGGAATAAAAGTATTTACCATCACAAAAGAATGGCCAGGCTGCCCAGGTAATGCAATCAGAGACTATTATCAGGCAGGCAGGATTTCTGCTGTAGACCCGCCTCCTATGATGATTTTGGGGTGGTCTTTGGCTAAGGGGGCTGGGCAATGTCAAAAGTCTTTAAAGGTTCCTGCACACTTTTGTTCAGGGTCTCCCCTTCCTTGGAGGAAGTGGAGGGAATGCTGTTGCAACAGGAAAATAAATACCTGTCTTCCCTTCCACTGGATCCAGCCTCCATCTGTTCTTCTCTGACCGATCATGGAGTTGGGGACTCAGAGTCCCGTGGGGAGTTGGGCAGCAAAAGCCAAACCCCCATGATTTACATCAGAAGGATGCAGGTGTCACGATTTCACAGTCTGCCAGACATAGACAGTTGACAATCATGCGAGGCAGAACGTCACCTTTGTCATACTTGGTGCAGCGCAGTAGTAAGGAAGGGAGCACCCTCTGGTGCCTGAACCTATAACTGCATTCGTCCTATCACCTCTTGCTTACAATCTGTAATGGTTGGGTCTCTCCCACAGAAGCGAGACAACTGTGGCAGCAATTCACTCCGGTTTATTGCTCAAAACACACAAATCACTCTGGAACTCCGTCACTCAGCGTCTGCTTCCAAATTAGCTGTTGCCGAGTCTGAGTTCCACCCCTTCCTCTTCCCACTTTTAAAGCCACTTCCTTTCCTGTTCACACCTCTCATTAATTCTTGCGAGCCTACGTGTCTTGGGATAGGCTATTTCCAGTAGCCCTCCCTCTGAGTCCGAGCTTAAACTGTCAGTCTGTGTCTTCTCCCTCGAACTCTTGTGTCACATAGCTCTTCTTTTTTTCTTTTTTTAAAGGCAATTGGCACTTCCGATCTTGCTGGAAGACACCTTTATTAAATCCAAATACAGTGGTACCCCGGGTTACATACGCTTCAGGTTACATACGCTTCAGGTTACAGACTCCGCTAACCCAGAAATAGTGCTTCAGGTTAAGAACTTTGCTTCAGGATGAGAACAGAAATTGTGTGGCAGCAGCAGGAGGCCCCATTAGCTAAAGTGGTGCTTCAGGTTAAGAACAGTTTCAGGTTAAGAACGGACCTCTGGAATGAATTAAGTTCTTAACCCGAGGTACCACGGTATTCCCTTGTCAACCTACATTGTGTATCAGTTGCTGCATGAATGGTCTCTGGATGATCCTGATCTGGAGACAAGGGTGCACTCAGGTGTCTTTTCTGTCCCATCCATCTGTGCTATTCAGATCAAATTTATATATATGTATTTGAAATATCCTTATTGGTTTTTACAAATACAAATTTATATCAACATTTATATACTCATTTCATGAGATTCTCTAAATCTCATAACTCCCCCCTCGCTTTCATGGATCCTTCTACTATTATTTTTTTTGGGGGGGGAGCCTACATATCAATACATTCTCCATTTATCTAAATTAACAATAAACTTATTTTACTTTGCAAGTGATTCTTAGAGTCCAGTTAACGTTTGGATTTGCTTACAATAATCTCTTAGGTATATTATAAATTTCCTCCATTCTCTTTTAAAGTCCTTTTCTTCTTGGTTCCTAAGTCTCACAGTTCATTTTGCCATTTCAGCACAGTCCAGCAGTTTGGCTTGGCATTCTTCCTTGGTCGGCGTTGTTGTATCTTTCCATTTTTGTGCCAATAACATCCGTGCAGCTGTTGTCGCATACACATTCAGACCAAATTAAGAGGAAGATTGAAGGTTTTTGTCTCAGTTCCCCATCAGACACAATCACCGTGCAGCAAGCTGCCACTGTTAAACCAAGCCCCACAGTAATACTTAGCCTCATCTGCAGCCTGGATGCTGCTGATGGTCAAATAGCCTGTGTTTCCTGAGCGGGAAGCAGTGAACCGATCTGGGATCCCTTCCCCTCTGTTGCAGCCCCTGCAGTGCACAAAGCGAGGGGCCTGTCCCGATTTCTGCTGATACCAGTAAATATAGGTGCTGCTTGGACTAGTGCTGGCTGTACAGGTGAGTTTAGCCGTTTGTCCCGGGGACATAGACACAGAGGCAGGTTGAGTCATCGTGGGTTGCGAAACAATACCTTTGCGAAAGGAAAAGAAATATATTGATTCAGTTATGTTGCTCACAAACATCATAAAAGCACACAAGATCATTGGAGTTGTTGTTCCAGAAACATGTGGAAAAGGAATCTTACCGGAGAAGTAGCTGAGAAATGCAAGGAAGGACAGAAACCAGGCCATGGTGAGCTGTCTAGTTGGACTTTCTCAAAGAAACAGAGAACTGGTAGGAACCTTCCTCCTTTCTTTCTTAAAAACCCCAGGGAACTGAAGAGAAAGCGTCTCATGCAAAGCTATTGGCTCCCATTGGTTTTGCTAGGAATGTCACTCATTCTCCGAGGAGGCGGGATGTTCCAGCCCAGCCAAGGGACAGAGAGGATATTTGCAT